>NC_091309.1:31578014-31665514 GCF_038502225.1 Cherax quadricarinatus | reverse complement strand
GCTGGAAGTCCAAGCCCCTCGCACACAAAACCTCCTTTACCCCCTCCCTCCAACCTTTCCTAGGCCGACCCCTACCCCCGCCTTCCTTCCACTACAGACTGTTACACTCTTGAAGTTATTCTGTTTCGCTCCATTCTCTCCACATGTCCGAACCACCTCAACAACCCTTCCTCAGCTCTCTGGACAACAGTTTTGGTAATCCCGCACCTCCTCCTAACTTCCAAACTACGAATTCTCTGCATTATATTCACACCACACATTGCTCTCAGACATGACATCTCCACTGCCTGCAGCCTTCTCCTCGCTGCAACATTCATCACCCATGCTTCACACCCATATAAGAGCGTTGGTAAAACTATACTCTCATACATTCCCCTCTTTGCCTCCAAGGACAAAGTTCTTTGTCTCCACAGACTCCTAAGTGCACCACTCACCCTTTTCCCCTCATCAATTCTATGATTCACCTCATCTTTCATAGACCCATCCGCTGACACGTCCACTCCCAAATATCTGAATACATTCACCTCCTCCATACTCTCTCCCTCCAATCTGATATCCAATCTTTCATCACCTAATATTTTTGTTATCCTCATAACCTTACTCTTTCCTGTATTCACTTTTAATTTTCTTCTTTTGCACACCCTACCAAATTCATCCACCAATCTCTGCAACTTCTCTTCAGAATCTCCCAAGAGCACAGTGTCATCAGCAAAGAGCAACTGTGACAACTCCCACTTTATGTGTGATTCTTTATCTTTTAACTCCACGCCTCTTGCCAAGACCCTCGCATTTACTTCTCTTACAACCCCATCTATAAATATATTAAACAACCACGGTGACATCACACATCCTTGTCTAAGGCCTACTTTTACTGGGAAATAATTTCCCTCTTTCCTACATACTCTAACTTGAGCCTCACTATCCTCGTAAAAACTCTTCACTGCTTTCAGTAACCTACCTCCTACACCATACACCTGCAACATCTGCCACATTGCCCCCCTATCCACCCTGTCATACGCCTTTTCCAAATCCATAAATGCCACAAAGACCTCTTTAGCCTTATCTAAATACTGTTCACTTATATGTTTCACTGTAAACACCTGGTCCACACACCCCCTACCTTTCCTAAAGCCTCCTTGTTCATCTGCTATCCTATTCTCCGTCTTACTCTTAATTCTTTCAATAATAACTCTACCATACACTTTGCCAGGTATACTCAACAGACTTATCCCCCTATAATTTTTGCACTCTCTTTTATCCCCTTTGCCTTTATACAAAGGAACTATGCATGCTCTCTGCCAATCCCTAGGTACCTTACCCTCTTTCGTACATTTATTAAATAATTGCACCAACCACTCCAAAACTATATCCCCACCTGCTTTTAACATTTCTATCTTTATCCCATCAATCCCGGCTGCCTTACCCCCTTTCATTTTACCTACTGCCTCACGAACTTCCCCCACACTCACAACTGGCTTTAATTGCCTTCCTTTGATGCATTACTTTCATAGTTCCTTGACAATGTGAGTAGTCACGAAAGCGCTTGGAATTTCACTACTCTTTCACAGTGGTTGTTTTGCATAGGTATATATATATATATATATATATATATATATATATATATATATATATATATATATATATATATATATATATATATATATACAAAATGGGCGTAGACACATTTACATTGTGCTGATGATACTGTGATTTTGGGAGACTCTAAAGAGTTTGGGAGGATGTGTAAAGGAAGAAGATTGAAAGTGAACATGGATAACAGAAAGGCGATGATGGTATCAAACGAGTTAGGTTAAGAAAAATTGGATATCACATTGAAGGGAGGGAGTATGGAAGAAGTGAATGTGTTCAGATATTAGGGAGTAGATTTGTCAGCGGATGGGTTTATGAAGGACGAGGTAAACCATAGACATAATGAAAGAAAAAGGGTGGTTGGTGCATTGATGTATCTGTGGAGGCGAACGTTATCCATGGAGGCAAAGAAAGGAATATTTGAGAATATAATGGTACCAACACTCTTATATCATGCGAAGCATGGGTTTTAAATACTGCAGCAAGAATGAGGCTGGAGGCAGTGGAGATGTCGTGTCTAAGGGCAATGTGTGGTGTAAATATTATGCAGAAAATTAGTAGATTGGAAATTAGGAGGAGTGAAGTTACTGAAAGAATTATTCAGAAGGCTGGAGAGGGGGTTAGGTGCTTTGGTCATTTAGAGAGGTTGGAGCAAAATAGAATGACTTCGCGAGTGTGTAAATCTGTGATGGAGGGGAGGAGGGGCAGGGCGTCGTCCTACGAAAGGACTGAGGGAAGAACATAAGAAAGAAGGAACACTGCAACATGCCTACTGACTCATGCGGAGCAGGTCCATGTGTTCCCCCCCGGATTAGCCCAATGACCCACTCAGTCTGGTCACCTCCACTCAAGGAAGGAGCACGGCGAAAGACCCAGCAGCACAAACTAGTCAGGTCCAACTCACACCCCCCCCCCACACCCACTCATGTATTTATCTAACCTATTTTTAAAACTACACAACGTTTTAGCCTCAATAACTGCACTCGCGAGTTTGTTCCACTCATCCACAACTCTATTACCTAACCAGTGGTTTCCTGTATCCTTCCTGAATATGAATTTTTCCAACTTGAAACCATTGCTGCGAATCCTGTCTTGGCTGGAAATTTTCAGCACGCTGTTTACATCCCCTTTATTTATTTCTGTCTGTTTTCATTTATACACCTCGATCATATCCCCCCTAATTCTACGCCTTTTGAGAGAGTGCAGATTCAGGGCCCTCAGTCTATCCTCATAGGGAAGATTTCTGATACATGGGATCATCTTTGTCATCCTCTGTACGTTTTCCAGAGCATTTATATCTATTCTGTAATACGGTGACCAGAACTGAGCAGCATAGTCTAAATGAGGCCTAACCAAGGATATATACATGTTCAACAAGATATTGATGTATAGTAACAAGTATTCGGAACATTATCAGACCTACTCTTTGACACACTGAAAAAGATAATATAACATTATCGCTCTTAATAATACATGTGCAGAGCAGTACTACCTCCATCATTAAAAATCCATCCAGGCACAGCCACCTCCTTCCATCCCCTGACCCCATACTGTCTATATTAAAAACACAAACTTACGTTCCCTTACATGCTCAAGCTCGTACCTGAAGTCTAAAGTCATAAACCCATGTCTCTTAATCACAGGTCACCCCCCTACGGCCCCCCTCATGCCTAACGACTGCATACCCATATACTCCACTACCACACACTTTTATTCACATTCCATCCTCCACTAATCTCAAAACAAAACAAAAGTGACAGACTCAGGGAATACACCCATTCCAGCTCTACCCTGCACCCAACCCTAACATAACACCTACCGTCAGATTACGATTACCCACTGGGAAACTGTTTACCCACACCTTACCATATAGTAGCCTATTCCTGCAAACCGTACGATACACACTCACTGCAAGTGCCCTCACCCTACAATCACCCCCCACCTCCCGCATACCCCAAGAAACACAAAAATTCTGCCACCACGTACATCACAGCCCGCCGAATGTCCTTAGAAACCCCACCCACATCAAAGTGCAACGCCCTCAAGGTCGAGATGTTACTCCCCCCCCCCCGCCACTATACCTAGGATCCTCGCTAACCATGTCCTTACAACCCCCAAGTTTTCACAAAAATATACAGCATGAAAAGCTGTCTCCTCCTCCCCACAATGCTGACAATTGCCCTCACCTACATAACCTATTCTATATAGCACAGACTTTGAAGCTAGAATTCCCAGAAAAGCCTATATACCAATTCACGAACCTTCGGCTTTAATCTAATCTTTCGAAAGTCTTCCCAAATGCCCCTCCAATCATACATCGGGTATGTATCTAGTCTCTGTATCACCTCTCCCTGCCTACCTGTCCTCCCAAGCCTACTAACCTTTATCTTCCTTGCATCCCGGATTGTCAATAAATTACGCATCATATCTTCACACATCAATAACCCCTTCCCCTTCCACCATTTCCTCACATCCTCCATAACTTCTCCCACCCTTATACCCATCTCCCCCTCCCGCCCTTAGGTACCTCTGCTTCACATATACTGCCTAAATACGTGTGTCCAAAGGTATGAGACCCAGCCCACCCAGTTGCACGTCCGTCATCACCACCTCCTTCTGAAGCCACGGCCTCCCATAACCCCACACATACCTCTAAACCCCCCTCTCCAGTTCCTGAATATCACAAGCCCTCAGGGGATATACTTCTGCCACTCCCCACACTTTACTATACACCAGTGTGTTTACCACCATCACCCTCTGCTGCAACGTTATATCACCGGCCCTCCACCCTCGCATCCTTCCTACCCATCGCTCTACTCACAACATCCCTTGAATTTACCCTCTGCGCCTCCCCAGCCTCTGCCATGTACACCACCCCGCATATCTTAAGTCTATCCACAACGTTCCACTCATACAATTCCCCCAAGCCCCCCCCACCCACCCACGTACCTACTTCCATTAACTTAGACTTTGCTCCATTAACCCTCATCCCAGTCACCCCACCAAAAATCTCTATTATACGTTCCACATTCCCCAATCCTATTTCCCCTCCCACCAAAATTGTGGTGTCATCCACATACCCCACAATCCCACATCTGCCAGGACCCTTCCCTCCCGTTCCCACACTCCTTCCTCTATAAGCCTATAAAATGGGTCCTGCATGCATGCAAAGAGGATTTGTGACAAGGGACAACCCTGTCTCAAACCCTTCCCCATCTGTACTGGCAGCCCTAACTTCCCATTAACTTGTACCCTGACTCTCGCAGGTGTATACAAAGTAGTCACCCACTGCACAATCTCATCCCCAAAACCCTGTTTTTGTAAAATACACCACAACATACGTCTATCAACACAGTCATAAGCATGCATGCCTCCAATCGATCCCCAAGATCCCCCCCCCTTGTCTGCCCTCCACGAAATCCCTAATTCTTCCATGCCCCTCACGCATACTTCGACCTGGAATCCCATACTGTCCTTTATGTAGAACAAGGTCGATCACCTTCTTCATGCGATTGCCCAAAACCTTCGCAAATATCTTATAATCAGCGCACATGAGGGATATCGCCCTATAGGCACCCAGGGTCCTCCCCCCCTCCTTTATAAACCAAAACAACTACCCCCATGCCCTGCGTTTCCCCCAACACTCCCCCTTCCTTCATACAGTTAAGCAACGAGACCAGACATTCCTTCATACAATCCCAGTGTGCAATATAGAAATCGTTAGGAATTCCATCCATACCTGGCGCTTTTCCCCTACTCAAGCTCATTACCGCCTCCCCCACCTCCTCCTCACTGATCCTACCCTCAAGCTCCGCCCTCTCTTCCTCCCTTAAAATTCCCCGAATTCCCTCCCCTATAATCTCTCCCTCCCTCCCTCCCCATGCTTAAAATTCTCCCTGAACCAGTGATCAGCGTAGTTACTCATTCCATCAGTGGTTCTTAGTATCTGCCCCACCCTATAGCCCCCCACCCCTTTACACACCTCTAATCCCATAATCGTGGTCATCTGCTGTCTTTCCCTGAACCTCCGCAAAACATGTCCTGACGGTTTATCACCGTATAGTACCTCTTCTAATCCTTCCCTCATACGTATCGCATCAAAACGAGAATTCTGTATATCCTTCAATCTTCCCCTTAAAACCTCAATTTCCCCATGCCTACCACCCCCACCCCCTTCATAGCAATCATTGAGCTGCCCCTCAAGGTATTTCTGTAATCCAAACCTCCACCGCGCCTCATCCCGTCTTCTATGCTGGTAATAATCCTTAATCCGCAGTTTAGCTTGCATCTCCCACCATCCCAAAACATCCTCCTCGATGTTGCGTGCCTCCCAGAATTGTCTCCACCAGTCCCTGAATGTAAACCCCTCCCCGAATGTAAACCCCTCCCCCTTCCCCTGAAGTAACCTCACATTCATTTTCCAATAACCTGCATACCTGCGAACCATACCATCCCATGCCATCTCTGCCAACACGGCACGATGGTCCGAAAAGCCTACGTCAACCGTCAGCACACGTTCTACTGTAATCTCACGAGTTATGTATATGCGATCTAATCTGGCAGCATAACCCCTCCGCATAAACGTGTGCTCCACTTTCCATCCATCACCCCTGACTACATCATAAACCCCTGCGTCCCTCTACAAATCCCTCAACACCCCAAGCACACACCCTGCACCCCTCGGCTCCACATCCTTATTTCAAATTACACAATTCCAGTCCCCACCTACTATGGAAACCATGGGTAAACCCTGCAAGTGGAAAAGCAGAACATCCCGTATAAAATTCACCTTTATCGGTCTGTTACTATCAGCCGGCATATATATCCCCAGAAAACACACTTTAATCTCCCCCAGAGCCCCTCCCCCCTCACCACCCTCCCCTCCCCCCCTCTTCCTACGCGAGCACTTGAAATGGGCTGGATTCCCTCACTGCCACTGCCACCCCACCCTTTACTTTCCCTGAACTACTAGCATACATCCTAAACCTTTTCAACCTCAACTCTCTGCCACACTTAAAATTGTGTTCCTGTATAAAGCACACATCAACATCAAAACGCCTCAAAACATTCTCGAACCATACACGTTTAACTTTAGCTCTTAGGCCATTCACATTTATAGTTAAACACTTAAAGATGCAAAAAAGATGGCTTTCCTCTATGTCTCTGTGTCCTGTCTATAATGCTTTTTATTACTCCTGCCTTCTCCCGTACACTCTTGCCCTCCTTGATTCCCTCCCTCCCCTGTGCACTACTCTGCTCTTTCTTAGTTACTCCCGCCCACGTCTTCTTGCCAAGTCGCTGAGCTGGAGTAATGACCTTGTCATCCGACAGGTCTCCAGCTCTCTTCCTAGAAGCCCCCTCAATCTCCATGTCATTATTTCCACTCTCCCTGTGCACCTCAGCGTCCACCTGCAACAACTGCAGCATGCCAGATCCTGACCCCGTCGACCCCGTAGCCTGTCCAGTCAGGTCGTCAACCATCAGAAGTCCCCCGTTTAGAGTGGGGTTCTCCTCCGCTGGCACGTCTAGGAAGGACTTAATCATCTCCTGCAGAGGTTCAGATAATTCCTATAGGTCACCAGCCTCCCCCACTCCCACAGGCTGTTGCTCCACTTCAGGTTCTTCCTGTGGGGGAGCTACCGAAGCTTCTGGTAGCGTCATACAATGCTCCTCCACACCGTCCACTTCGTCCACCCAATTTCCTTTGCCTGCTGCAACCACCGCAGCAGACGAAGGAGCCACCAACGACTCTGTGGTTACTGGCATTTCCTTTGACCGTGGAGCTGCAGCCTTACCACACCCGGCTGCCATGTGATCAAAAGCACCACACAGTCGACACGTTTTACGTTGTCCTGTATAGGTCACAAACACCTGTGTCCTAAAATCCACCAGGACAACATACGAGGGGATAGGTCCTCTCAAAGTCATCTTGATATTGTAAGATCCTGCAGGAAGCCCCGCGTAGATTCCATCCGTCCATCGTTCCAAAGTCATAACATGTACCTCACCATAGCTTCGAAAAGTCTCTCGAATATCCACGTCATCTGCTTCAAAAGGAACATTCCGAATCTTCAGCCAGGTGTAGTATTTGGAGGCATCCCGCAGGCATACCTCCAGCCCAGATGAAACGGTGATACATCTCTCCTGGTAGTTAGTTACCGTCCTTTCGTAAGCTTCCACTGTGCAGAACTTGACGAAAATCCTTGTAGAACCATTCAGAGCAATCCCATATAACTCATCGTTGGCAATACAGAAAGTATCCCTGATGATCGTCGGCAGCAAAACGGAGGCATTTGTAGGGTAAATTGCCCCTTTGACTAAGTTAACACACACAGTGTTACTCCTCCTGCGGCCACTGGCAGCCATCTTGGAGAAAACAGGAAGTTGCGCAACAGAGAAAGCTTTTGCACAGCACGTCCACATGACCCGAGAGCGATGAGGACAATGAAAAACGTCATATTGGCAACCAAGATCACCTACCTGACCCATAGTCAGGACATCCCAATTTAGCCCACCCAGGTAATTTTTCAGTCCCATGAAGTCGGCCAAGCGAAAATCTGGGACAGAGATTTGATTGCAGTTATCTGGGTAATTCCATGATATATTGAAACTAAGTGATTTGTGATCACTTTCCCCAAGTCATCATTATCAAGATTATTAATTAGTGACTCTTTGTTGGCAAGAACCAAGTCAAGCAGATTGTTTCCTCTAGTTGGTTCTGTCACAACCTGTTCTAAAAAGCAATCCTAAACCGTATCAAGAAAGTCACTAGACTCAAGATTTCCTGTCATATTGTGCAAAGGGCTTGGACATACAGCCGGCATGTGTGAGCGTGTTAGGAGTGAATGGAGACAAATGGTTTTTCAGACTTAACGAGCTGTTGGAGTGTGAGCAGGGTAATATTTTGTGAAGGGATTCAGGGAAACCGGTTAGCCGGACTTGAGTCCTGGAGGTGGAAAGTACAGTGGATGCACTTTAAAGGCGGGATATAGAATATTGGCCCTTTGGAGTGATATCTGAACGGTCATATCTTAGCGCCTCCCCAGTGATTATATGTGAATGATGGTAAAAGTGTTGAATGATGCTTAAAATGTTTTTTTTTATCTTTTGGGTCACCCTGCCTCGGTGGGAGACGGCCGACGAGTTTATATATTTAATACATATTTGAAGTGCATGTGAAAGATGTCACAGTAGACATAAGGTGCTTGTTGGTTACTAGAATATCTGATCAAAATACGAGGCAACATATTGCAATATTATAGTACTAGCAACAGTCACATAACTCTGAGGTGAGACTTCATTGCGAGTATAACATACATAAGAAAGGTTATACAGAACAAATGATGCTGTAAGCACGGGGATTGGGAGTAGCAGATGAATAGAAAATTATTATTATTATAATCAAAAAGAAGCGCTAAGCCACAAGGACTATACAGCGCTGCAGGGCAGGAAGGAAGCGAGGGCATCAGGTGGCAAAAGGGAGATGGATGAGTAATAGGTTACGGATAACAGCGGGGTAGTGGATGGTGAAAGGGTAAAGGGCAGCAAGAGACTGAACTAGAAAGGGCTGAGGGGAGTGCGAAAAGTATCATCAGAGTTTGTGGAGTAAATCAGTCGTTGTCAAGAAGTCAATGAGAGAGTCAGGATTAAAGGAGGGTCCATCAGCAAGAAGGGAAGTTAAAGAGAGAGTAGTAGAACGAAGACGACGTTGGAGGTAAATTCTGCATGCTCGTTGATAGAGAGGGCAGTCTAACAGAATGTGGCTAATCGATACTGGAACTTGACACTGCTCACAGAGCGGAACAGGGTGCCTCTCCATGAGATACCCATGAGTAAGACGAGTGTGGCCAATGCGAAGGCGGGAGAGAGTGGTCTCCCAACCTCGGCACTGATGACAAGAAGATGGCCAGTAACCTATGCTCGGTTTAATAGAATGAAGTTTGTTACCGAGCAGAGTTGACCAACGTTGTTGCCAACGGGTGCGAAGGTGGGTAGCTATTGCAGCAAAATAGTCCAGAAATGGAACACCTCGATAGGAAATTGGTAGGTCATGTACTGCTGACCGCGCAGCAGTGTCTGCCTGTTCATTGCCCTGTACGTCGACATGACCAGGGACCCAACAAAAAACAATATCTTTATGTTTGGTAGAGATACAGCGTAGCCAAAGTTGGATACGGAGAACTAGGGGATGAGATGTATCAAATTTTCGTATAGCCTGTAGAGCACTAAGGGAGTCTGAGACTACTACAAATGATGACACAGGCATAGATGCGATACGAATAAGTGCTGCAAGAATGGCATACAGTTCAGCAGTAAAAATGCTAGCTGAAGATAGTAAATGCCCCCGCACGACGCTGTCCGGAAACACTGCTGCGAATCTGACGCCGTCTGAAGACTTAGAGCCATCTGTGTACACAGCGGTGGCATGAGAATGGGAGTGGAAGTGATCAAGAAAAAGAGAGCGGGAAGCCACCGTAGGCAGTTGAGCTTTCGAGCAAGGGAGCGAGAAAGAACAGACCTGAACAGCTGGAACTTCCCAGGGGGGTAGGGAAAAGTGAGATGCTACATGAACATATAAAGGTGGTAACTGAAGGGAAGACAAGAGTGAATGTAGGCGAAGAGAAAAGGGACGGAGCAAACAGGGGCGGCGAACGAATAAAGAATGTCTACTAATATCGGTGACCATTCTATAAATGGAAGGATTGTGTAGATCGTGAGAGCGTACATAGTAGCGAAGGCAATGGGCATCACGGCGATCAGACAAGGATGGAACATTCGCTTCTGTATAGAGGCTCTCAACAGGGGAAGAGCGAAAAGCACCAAGGCACAAACGTAATCCTTGGTGATGGATAGAGTTAAGGCTAGAGAGAGTAGCAGGAGAGGCCGCGGAACAAATCTGGTCACCATAATCGAGTTTCGATAAAACGAGGGCTGAATGTAGGCGAAGCAGAGTTCGACGATCAGCTCCCCAGGAAAGATGAGCAAGGGTTTTAAGAAGGTTTAGCCGGCTGTGACAAGTTGCCTTCAGAGAGGTAATGTGAGGTTTCCAGGATAACCTACGGTCAAAGAGAAGGCCTAGAAACCTGACTATATCACGTTCGGGGATACGGGAGCCATAGAGATACAAAGGATGATCGGAGATAACAAAGCGTCTAGTGAAAGTAATTTGGTGAGTTTTGGTACTTAAAAATTTAAACCCATGTGTGGTGGCCCAAGTGGAAACACGGTCGACCGCACGCTGGAGAGAAACTGCAATAAGATGATAGTCAGCGCCTGCACAAGCAATAGCGAAGTCATCAACATAGAGTGATGACCAAATATTGGGTGGAAGAACAGAGGCCAAATCATTTATAGTAAGGAGAAAAAGTGTTGTGCTTAGAACACATCCCTGAGGGACACCTTCAGCTTGGACGAAGTCCGGGGAAAGAACATTATTGACTCGAACACGGAAATGTCTGTCAGTTAAAAAGTTCTTAAGGGAGGATGGTAGATTGCCTGGGAGGCCTAAGGAATGGGCCTGGGCCAAAACATTATACCTCCAAGTTGTGTCATATGCCTTCTCAAGGTCAAAAAATATGGCAATAACTGAGTGATTATTCGCAAAGGCATTATGAACATACGTATCCAAGTGTAGTAAGGGGTCTATGGTAGAACGACCCTTACGAAAGCCATATTGACTAGCGGAGAGACTTTTGTGTGTCTCTAAATACCACATTAAACGTCGATTTACGAGACGTTCCCTCACTTTGCAAACTGCACTAGTAAGAGCGATGGGACGATAGTGGGAGGCATCATGTCCTGTAGTACCCGGTTTGCAGAAAATGAGAACAATGGCAGATTTCTACAGCTAGGAAAGAACACCTTGTGCCCAAATAAGATTGAAGAGGTGTAAGAGGACTACAAGGGCTGACCGATGTAAATGTTGTAACATACGAATATGAATGTCGTCAGGTCCAGCTGCCGATGATCGGCAAGCTGAGAGCGTTGCCTCCAGTTCTTGAAGTGTAAAAGGCACATTATACTGTTCTTCTCTGAGAGAAGAAAAGTCCAAGGGTACTAACTCTCTGGCAGACTTTGAGGAAAGAAACGAGGGGCATAGATGGAGCCCTCGGGAAATACGGACCAGATGTGTGCCAAGTTCAATGGCAACGTCGAGAGGGTTTGCTACATCAACACCAGCGACCCGTAGAACAGGAGCCGGGTCAGGAGAGTATTTACCACTCAATTTCCTCACTTTTTTTCCAGACTGCACTCATAGAAGAAGCAGAGGTGATGGTGGAAACATAGTCTCGCCAACAAGTGCGTTTAGCTTCACGGATGACACGGCGAGCGATCGCACGCTTCTGCTTAAAATCAAGAAGTCTCTCAGCGGTTCTATTGTACCGGTACCTGCCCCATGCAGCACGTTTCAAACGTACTGCACGAGCACAAGCAGGAGACCACCAAGGCACGCACTTCTGAGAATGCCTGCCTGAGGTTTGGGGTATAGAATGAGAAGCTGCGGTATAAACTGACGTCGAGAAGATGTGTAGGAGCTCATCAATGGAGGATGAAGAAGGAACCTCACTAAAAGCAGTGAGGTGTGAGTAAAGATCCCAATTTGCCCGATCAAATTGCCAGCGAGGGCTACGGAAAGGTGGTGAATAGGAAGGAGAAGTAAGAATGATCGGAAAATGATCGCCGTCATGTAAGTCCGGTAGAACAGACCAGGTGAAGTCTAGTGCAGTGGAGGAAGAGCAGACTGATAGATCGATGCAAGAGAGAGTATGAGTACGAGGATCAAAATGGGTGGGAGTACCCGTATTTAAAACATGGAGGGGGTGAGAGGCGAGAAAAGCCTCCAACTGGATGCCACGTGAGTCACAATGAGACCCCCCACAGAGGAAATGGTGGGCATTAAAATCACCAAGTAACAGAAGTGGTGGTGGTAAGGATGAAACAAGAAAGGCAAAGTCTGGGATAGAAAATGCTCGAGAAGGAGAGAGATGTAAAGAACATATTGCAAACCACTTATTCAAGTGGATACGGGCTGCAGTGTAATGCAGCGAGGTATGGACAAATAGTTGACAGTACGGAATATCATTGCGTAGAAGAAGGGCACTTTCATTAAAGGTCCCATCTGAGAAAGGATCCGAAGAATACAATAAATTATAGCCTGAGATAGGTTGGAAGACAGCCGAGTGTAATTTTGGTTCTTGTAAGCAAGCACCAACAGGGAAAAACCTGGAAAGCAACATCTGAAGCTCACCCCGATTACCCCTGAGGCCGCGGATATTCCACTGTAAATAGGCCATGATTGGCAATGAAGAAAATACCAGGAATCTGTAGGTAAAGGCACCTACGGACTAGAGGGGTTAGAAAAGTCAACGTGTGGTGGCATTGAAAGACGTTCAAGTAGCAAAGGAACGGAGCGTTGCGAAGAATGGGGTTGTGAAGATGGAGGAGAGGGAAGAGAAGGAACAGGAAGTGAATCAGTGTCCATTGAAGGTTTAGTCTCTGCAATATATTCTGAAATGGCTTCAAGTGTTTCTGAATTCAGATGTATGGGAGACCATATTGGAGATAAAAGGAGGAGGGTGAGAAAAGATTGGGACAGTAATGGACTGTACCAAAGTAGAGAGGGAGGGAAGAGTGTAAGGGACTTGAGATGAAGTGTGGGGAGGGACAGAAGAGGCAGAAACCTGGGAGGTGGCAGAAGAGGGAGAAACTTGGGAGGGGACGGAGGTGGAAGGCATAGTACGAGGAGGAGGGTGAATCTCCACACTTGTAATAGAGCCAGAGAGAGGGGAAGAACTAGGTACAGAGACTGGAAAGGTAAAGTGTGGAGGTGGAAGAAGGGAAGGAAGGGGCAAAGAAGATTTGAGCAATGTGGATTTTTTGGACTTCTCAGAAGTAGAGGGGCGATTGGAATTAGGTGTCGTACGAGGTCTTGTCGATACTGGGGCTTGTGAGGAAGGACGCGAAGATGTGAGAACAGACTGAGTTGTAGTCGGGACGTCAGAGCCAAGGACAGCAAAAGGATTAGATGCCAGAGTGGCTATGGGAGGGGTAACAACAGAGGAGGCTGCAGAAGATGGGACCCCAGAAGTGGGGGGATGTTTGGAAACACGAGAATAAGAAACACGGGGTAGTCTCCCTTGGAGGCGGAGATGAGTAACTGCCATAGCATAAGGGAGAAATTCTGCCTCTTTGAGGCAACGGATTTCACGTTCATTTAAGTAGACCTGGCAAACGGCGGTAGTACGAAGGGTGAGCTTCATTACAATTAAGGCTAGATGGAGGTTGACTGCAAGAGTATTAGAATGGTCGTTGGCACCACAGACTGGGCATTCGGCCATAGATCTGCAATATTTCGCTGGGTGACCAAAACGCCAGCAATTTCTACATTGTTGCGGTGTAGGTATCACCTTTCGAACTTGTAACCGATGTCCCACGACATATACAGAGGACGGGAGTTCTCGGCTGTCAAAAATTAAACGAGCCACATTGCAAGGGTAACGTCTCCGCCCCCGGGCAGGAAGGACATAAGTGTCTACTTTGAGGATTGGGAGATCCTGGAGTTCCAGCTGTTCAAAAATGTCATTGCCACATGACTGGAAATTCTGTTGGACTATGGTATGGGGCAGAATGACAGTACTACTACAAGAATTGAGAGAAAGATGTTTTTCAATAGTGATAGGAGTAGTATCGATATTCGAAAGGAGAGAAAGATCATGAGCTTGGGTAGCATTCTGGACAGTGACGATGCGCGTACCGCTCTTGAGAGCATGAAATGAAATATCTCTACCAACATGACGCAGGAGCGCTTTGCCAATACTATGGTAAGAAAGGTAGGCAGAAGAAGAAGTCGGTCTTAAAGTAAAGAATTTAGTCCATTGTGTGGTCCGAAACTGAGCGTGGAGAGGGAGTGCTTGACGTGTCGGTCTTTTCCGAGTAGAATGGGAAGGTAACGAAGGAGCATCATCAGGAGATTGATGTTGGCATTTAGGAGTAGGACCGGAGTTGGTCCGGCGTGAAATGGGCGGGCGATTCGAAAATTGCCGTACCGTAGAGGGAGAAGCCGGAAGCATAGTCAAAGGAGAGCGGAGTTCAGACAAATCGAAGGAGTCAGTCGAAGCTCCAATACCTGAAGCGGGTGAGGAAACAGCACCAGCAAGAGGTACAGGGTCATCAGGAGTGTCCGAAGAGTGGTCTAAACACAAGGCAGGGTCAGAATGGGGTGCGGTATCAAGAAGGGGCCCGGGGGTAGTGGGTTCATGGATTGGGTTCTCCATGGTTAGGTTACTCCTTTGCTTTTTGTTTTTAAGAAAAAAAAAGAAAGAAGAAAAGAAAATAAAAATAAAAAAAAGAATAAAAAAAGGGGGGAGCGGGGAGGAATAGTTCCCAGGAGGAATGAAAGGGCCGGAAATCTCCCTCTGCGCCCAAGAGGACCTCAGCACCGCTAGTAGCGCAGATGCAGCATGGAACCCGTGCCATACCCTACCCTTCATACCAGTAAACCAGCAATCTGGGATAGCAATCTCACATCTGCCGAGCTACCTCGGTGGACAAAAGAGAGGGCGGCCGGATATCCGCCACAAAGCATACCTCCTTCAGCCACCATCCCTGGAATCCGAAAGGTGGCTTCCAGAGATACACCTGTCGCCCAAAAGACACCCAAAGCTACTCCGGGATACCGGAGAGGGATCGGGACATCCCCAGGCAATCCAGATTCCACGGCAAACTACGCCACCGCCAAGAACCTCAACGGAATGGGATGGACCCCGGTGTCCTTTCCCCTACCTAGGAACTAGCGCGCCTGTGGGAGAAATCCCAAAGGCCAAAAAGAGGAAGGGCAAAAGGGAGGGGTGGGGAGGAGGAGGAGGAATGGAAAAAGGGGAGGATGGGATAGGGGAGGGGAGAATGGGGGGTAATTAGGTTCGGTCTGAGGAAGAAGACCGACAGGGCTAATTCCTCAGACCAAGAGCCTCTTCACCACGCCAAGGAGCCCCCCTTGAAGAGGATGAATAGAAAAAAAAAAAAAAAAAAAAGATTTAATAATGCTACTGAAAGCTAATGTTTCCTCTGTCGTAGCGAAGTGACTCATACCGACGCAACAAACAGCTTTCTTCTGCAAGACAATCTAGACACGACACTGACGCATCAGCTAAATGCAGCACTACCCGTCAGGAGGAAGCTCACCAGACGACAACGCACAGCTGTTCAAAGACTGCCTCTGGGCTATCAGAGGCAGTCCTTGAACAGCTATGCATTGGTCCAGAAGAAAAAAGAGCGGTGCCAGTGCTGCTACCCACACTGTTTAACTAACATTGATTCACTTCTTACAAGGCTTGCAGACAACATTGCCACTTAGAAATCGGCTTTCCCTGCCACCTCCACCGACCCAGAATCCAACCATGACTGCCAATGTTATTAATCACTGTCAAATGTTTCGAGTGATTAATAACCCAGAAACATCATGTGCATACACAAATAACCCGCACTGGAGAGAGGGAAAGTAATGACGTTTCCATAAGACCTGGAACATTGACAAGTTACAGTGAAGCGAGAAGGGAAGGCCAGAGTATATGTATGAGGAAGAAGAATGGGGAGGTGATTGTAGTGGAAGTAGAGTGGTAGTAGTAGCAGCAGTAGTAACAGTAGTAGTAGTAGTAATATTGGAAGTGTAAGTAGTGTTAGTGGTAGAATTAGGAGTGGTAAAAGTAGTAGTAGTGATATAAATAGCAGAAGTAATAGTGGTAGTAGTAGTAGTAGTAAAAGTAGTAGTAGTAATGGCAGTAGAAATAGTAGTAGTAGTGTAGCAGTAATAGAGTAAGAAGTGTGAAGGTAGCGGAAGTAGTCTAAGTGGAACACTGAGGAAGAATTATGGTATATAACAAAGTAATGACACCACACAAGGGGGGGGGGGTCGAGCCTAAAACTCCCAACGTGGGTCACAGTGGGGCCCATGCTAACCTTTCTTTGGTGTATAGAAATATACCTAGTAAGATGAACTCTTGAGCCAGCTGGTCCATTGGTTAGCACACTGACCATGGTTCAAACTTCACCCGTTCTGTGATGTGTTTGCATTCATGTTCTTAAGATTTCGCGATTCACATTAGAAATGAAGAAATAGTAGTAGTAGTAGTAGTAATAATAGTAGTGCAGAGGAACAAGAGATAATAACCCAGCTGTTGTTGGGACCAGTGATAACCCATCGGTTGTTGTGACCAGTGATAACCCATCAGTTGTTGGGACCAGTGATAACCCATCAGTTGTTGGGACCAGTGATAACCCATCGGTTGCTGGAACCAATGATAACCCATCGGTTGTTGAGACCAGTGATAACCCAGCTGTTGCTGGGACCAGTGATAACCCAGCTGTTGCTGGGAGCAGTGATAACCCACCTGTTGCCGGGAAGAATCATAACCCAAGTGTTGCCGGGAAGAATCATAACCCAGCTGTTACCAGGAAGAATCATAACCCAGGTGTTGCCGGGAAGAATCATAACCCAAGTGTTGCCGGGAAGAATCATAACCCAGCTGTTACCAGGAAGAATCATAACCCAGGTGTTGCCGGGAAGAATCATAACCCAGGTGTTACCAGGAAGAATCATAACCCAGGTGTTGCCGGGAAGAATCATAACCCAGGTGTTGCCGGGAAGAATCATAACCCAGGTGTTCCCGGGAAGAATCATAACCCAGGTGTTACCAGGAAGAATCATAACCCACGTGTTGCCGGGAAGAATCATAACCCAGGTGTCGCCGGGAAGAATCATAACCTAGCTCTTACCAGGAAGAATCATAACCCAGGCGTTGCCGGGAAGAATCATAACCCAGGTGTTACCAGGAAGAATCATAACCCAGGTGTTGCCGGGAAGAATCATAACCTAGCTCTTACCAGGAAGAATCATAACCCAGGCGTTGCCGGGAAGAATCATAACCTAGCTCTTACCAGGAAGAATCATAACCCAGGTGTTGCCGGGAAGAATCATAACCCAGGCGTTGCCGGGAAGAATCATAACCCAGGTGTTACCAGGAAGAATCATAACCCAGGCGTTGCCGGGAAGAATCATAACCTAGCTCTTACCAGGAAGAATCATAACCCAGGTGTTGCCGGGAAGAATCATAACCCAGGCGTTGCCGGGAAGAATCATAACCCAGGTGTGACCAGGAAGAATCATAACCCAGGTGTTGCCGGGAAGAATCATAACCCAGGTGTTACCAGGAAGAATCATAACCCAGGTGTTGCCGGGAAGAATCATAACCTAGCTCTTACCAGGAAGAATCATAACCCAGGCGTTGCCGGGAAGAATCATAACCCAGGTGTTGCCGGGAAGAATCATAACCCAGGTGTTGCCGGGAAGAATCATAACCTAGCTCTTACCAGGAAGAATCATAACCCAGGTGTTGCCGGGAAGAATCATAACCCAGGCGTTGCCGGGAAGAATCATAACCCAGGTGTTACCAGGAAGAATCATAACCCAGGTGTTGCCGGGAAGAATCATAACCCAGGTGTTACCAGGAAGAATCATAACCCAGGTGTTGCCGGGAAGAATCATAACCCAGGTGTTACCAGGAAGAATCATAACCCAGGCGTTGCCGGTAAGAATCATAACCCAGGTGTTACCAGGAAGAATCATAACCCAGGCGTTGCCGGGAAGAATCATAACCCAGGTGTTACCAGGAAGAATCATAACCCAGGTGTTGCCGGGAAGAATCATAACCCAGGTGTCGCCGGGAAGAATCAACCCAGGTGTTGCCGGGAAGAATCATAACCCAGGTGTTGCCGGGAAGAATCATAACCCAGGTGTCGCCGGGAAGAATCATAACCTAGCTCTTACCAGGAAGAATCATAACACAGGCGTTGCCGGGAATAATCATAACCCAGGCGTTGCCGGGAAGAATCATAACCCAGGTGTTACCAGGAAGAATCATAACCCAGGTGTTGCCGGGAAGAATCATAACCCAGGTGTTGCCGGGAAGAATCATAACCCAGGTGTTACCAGGAAGAATCATAACACAGGTGTTACCAGGAAGAATCATAACCCAGGCGTTGCCGGGAAGAATCATAACCCAGGTGTTGCCGGGAAGAATCATAACCCAGGTGTTACCAGGAAGAATCATAACCCAGGTGTTGCCGGGAAGAATCATAACCCAGGTGTTGCCGGGAAGAATCATAACCCAGGTGTTACCAGGAAGAATCATAACCCAGGTGTTGCCGGGAAGAATCATAACCCAGGTGTTGCCGGGAAGAATCATAACCCAGGTGTTGCCGGGAAGAATCATAACCCAGCTGTTACCAGGAAGAATCATAACCCAGGTGTTGCCGGGAAGAATCATAACCCAGGTGTTGCCGGGAAGAATCATAACCCAGGTGTTGCCGGGAAGAATCATAACCCAGGTGTTGCCGGGAAGAATCATAACCCAGATGTTGCCGGGAAGAATCATAACCCAGGTGTTACCAGGAAGAATCATTACCCAGGTGTTTCCAGGAAGAATCATAACCCAGATGTTGCCGGGAAGAATCATAACCTAGCTGTTGCCGGGCAAAATCATAACCCAGGTGTTGTTGGGATCAGCCATAACTCGACAGTCAACACAGTGGGTCACCGCCAAAGCCATCATCACTTGTTCGTATTCATTACAATTTATGTGAACAACGAAACTTAAATCTTGGTTTTCAGTCTGACAGGTTCTAGCATTCATCAGTATTATTTAGTAGAACTTTTTCAGTTTCATAAAATAGGTACGCTACAGTATAATCACGAGTTTATTTTAATTTTAATAATGGTTCAGAAATAAGAGCGGCAGATTTAGATAACGTAGTCAGTTGAGAGCATCGGGACGAGGTTGGTAGCCTTCCTGAGGAGTACCTGCGCGCGCTGTCCTCAGTGTTGTAACCATTGACATGTGCACGTGTGTTGTGTTGTGTTGTGTTGTGCTCAGTGATATTACGCCGTTATTTTTGACAAAACAAACAAAATAGGCGAGTGTTTTTTTGAAGGTGTATTAAAAAAAAAAGTTAAATTGAGCTTAAGTGGTGGAGTTGTCAAACGCATGTTTGTACATAGGCTTTCATGAAGGCTGGGGCCAGGTTTTGAGGAGCCCCCTAAAAGACTTTGACCAAGGCAGGCTCGTGTCTTTTAACGTCTTCAGTGACCTGGTGAAGAATGTACTTGCTACCGGTTACTTGACCGGTGTTGTCATTTAATTTTCATCAGGTTACTGTTTGGGTTATAAAGCGAGTTGGTGGTTTAATGAACACCAATTCCCTGGTCTTCTCATTCGACTACCCATTAATTTTCCTTTACGTACAGCCGTGGTGGGGAGGGTACTGGGATGCGAGTCCACAAGCTTCTTACCAGTACAGCGATCAGAGCCATTTTTTTTTTTTATAGTTACCAAAGGACCTTATGTAAACGCTACGCAAAACACTTGTTGCCTGTGGCGCAGATTTAAACTGCCCATCACTGTACTGAAGGAGTGTTGGATAGTTTAACAGGGGGGGGGGGAGGCGGGGCGGCAGGCGTCGTATATAAGGATTTTTTAAGATATATTATGGGTTTTATCTTAGTACTACTTTGTTATTTTTTATTCCCAAGAGCTGAATGACTATCAAACACTTAAAATCTCAAAACTATTATAGTAGTAATAATTAATTTTACAAAATATAACATTGACATCCTTCACAAAGTCACTTGAATCCTCTGGTTTGCCAGTTGCTTCCCACCTCTCGTGCCCTGTTTTGTCGGAAATACTTTCATATGTCTGTAATTAACCCCCCCCTCCCCCCGCTCTCCTTCCCTTCCGTCTTCTATACCGGGTTTACTAAGTTTGCCTTCGGCTTCGGCTTATTGTTCATGGATTTTATTACAGAGGTGCCTATAAGGATCTAACAACTTTTAATTTTGACATTAATAATTTAATAAAGTTTTCAATATTAACTGGATATGAAAGTATTTGTCGAGTGTTCGTTGATTTTTGTGCGTTTTATCCTTTTTTTTCCTTGAGTTCTGCTCAAGCTGCTGCATAATCAGCAACTACCCCCTCCACTTTATTCTTTATGCTAGCAGTATGGCACATGGGACAGGCTATCAGAGATGCTAATTCCCAGTTGATAGTAACTCCGGCTATGCTGTAACATAATCTTTGAGCTGCCGTAGCTGATGAATCCTTGTTAGAATACTTGTCGATATCCTTGTGGAAAATTGCATTTATCTGAATGTAACTAATTATGTACATAACAGTAAATGATAACAAAGTTAATTATTATTTATCAGAGTTACATAGACAAGTAGGAATTTGGGACACCTAGGTCGCAAAAAATGTCCCCCTTCGATACCTACCACTGTCATATCCACAAGTTGCTCTGGACCTA
Source organism: Cherax quadricarinatus (assembly GCF_038502225.1). Lineage (NCBI taxonomy): Eukaryota > Metazoa > Arthropoda > Malacostraca > Decapoda > Parastacidae > Cherax > Cherax quadricarinatus. Next base: position 31,644,565 of record NC_091309.1, on the reverse strand, counting down.
TTAATTAAATGAAATATACATACACCAGGAATACTGGTAAATATATAAATTTGTGGACTGTATATTAAAAATAATAAATGGTTATATATATACACAATTACATAACAGAAGGAAAATATATCTTAATATCACTCACAAATTTGACTGGATATATCAGAAGGAAAATATATCTTAATATCACTCACCAATTTGACTGGATATTAAGTTGTATCATACTCAGAAAAACCTCACTAACTAAATTTATGAAAACACTGGCCAGAATTATACACAAATCTAGAGAGCTTATCTGAGGTTCCTGGAGCTCTCTTGTCCAGTCGTCTGATATCTCAAGTTATGCAGGAATGCATGTCCAACAATTTCGCCTCCTATTTGAGAGGTGTCAGCCCAATTTTAACCTCTAGAGCACAAAAATTCCTTCCCATTACACTAACGTTGTATCCAATTCAAAACCAAGATGGCGAGTCTCGTCTGCGCAGACGCAGGCTTTCCGTTTTCTATGACAAATATTATTAAATACAGTATGGCCATCTATTTACATATAAATACTGAATTTCTGGAAAATATATACAGTATTTTCCACACTGCAGCCGGCTGGAGTTCGTTGCTAAACGATTCAAATTACTCCTTCCTTTAGGAGATGATTCCAGCCAGTTCTGGCTTGAGTGGCTGTTCTCCTAGTAGGTCTTACTACGATTTCATCTTTCAGCATCACTTGGTCTGCGTTATCTTCCATATCACTCGTGTCACTTTCCCTCAGATTTTCATTTAAGTTTGATTGAACACCTAATTCCAAGGGAATCAATTTATTAATTGTGCGTAAACTTTCCTGGCCACGACACAACACTTTGACATTCCTGACAACACCTTGTGCATCTGGGCACAATGTCAATACTTTGCCCAGAGGCCACAATGTTCGATGTTCAGTGTCAATTAACACAATGTCACCTGGTTGAATGGTCTGTCGATTTACTGCCTCTGTCGCACCATAAAAGTGTTAACGTAGTGTAAGAAGATATTCCTTACGCCACACATTAGACCAATGATCAATTACTTTATTTAACATTTTAAATTTATTACACAGCACTGCCGCATCATTGTAATCTTCATCACTTGCTTCCGGATTATCTCTATAGACAGGGGCAGCTTCCAATTTCCTTCCACATATTAGGTGAGAAGGTGTTAATACATCTGCATCAGGTGTATCACTCATGTACGAGAGAGGCCTATTATTTATACGATTTTCTGCCTCCACTAACACTGCATGGAATTCTTCCAAATTAATTCTCTTCCGGTGTAGTACTTCGCGTAGACACCTCTTCACTGCCTATCAGTCTTTCATACAACCCCCCTTCCCTGCCAAGGGGCTCTAGGAGTAATAAATTTCCAGGTACACCCTCGCTGGGTTAAGAGATTGAACATCGTTACTATTATTTAATTTTATCAAGTGTTGAGCACCTGCTACAAAATTTGTGGCATTATCCGAAATCATAAACCTCGGACAGGATCTCCTAGCTGCAAATTTTCGAAACGGCTGTATAAACTGTTCTGCAGACAAGTCCTGTGCCACTTCTAAATGAACTGTCCTAGTAGCAGTACAGGTCAACAAACATACACTTTCAGTGGAACACCATTTGACGTACCTGTTAAAATTATTGGACCACTATAGTCTACACCTGTTACATCAAATGGTTTCACTAATTGTACACGCTCCTTTGGCAATGGTGGAGGACCTGGGTACATACAGGATCTGGCATCCACACGGCGACATATTACACAAGATTTAATCACCCTTTTTACACTTTGCCGTCCTTGTGGAATCCAGAAAGTTTCCCTAATACAATTTAAGGTATCTTGTACCCCACCATGCATTACATTTTTATGGGCATTTAGAACAATCAAATTTGTTAGATGATGAGTTTTGGGCAGTAAGATAGGGCCTTTAGCATAATCACCCAATTCAGCATTTTGTAACCTACCTCTGCACCTAATTACATTGTTCTCTAAATACAGCCCCAATTTCTCTATTATAGATCCTTTCACAATTTTTCTTTCCATCAATTTAATCTCATTTCCATAGATTTCCTCCTGTACCCTCTTTATCCAATATTCAAGAGGATGTGAAAACTTGTATGAAATATTTATCTTGTTTAGAAATTTAAACACCAACTTAGTTACATTGATTAGTTTGGGTAAAGAAGAATACCTATTTATATCAATGGCTAAGGAAGGACAAACTATTGGAGCAGTGGTCACAGTAATTTCAACAGGAGCAATATACACCTTTTGTACAGGCCAATTAGCTTTATTTACCAACCAGCTCGGTCCTTTAAACCATGATACAGCATTTACAAATTTAGCATAAGGTAAACCTCGAGACAAGAAATCAGCTGGATTCTCCTCACCAGGTATATGATTAAATGTTAACATATGCTGACCCAAACTATTATACTTCTCTTGCATCTGATTAATTTCAGCGACTCTTTTGTACGTACACAATTTTACTGTTTCCATTACGAATCCATTGTAAGGATACCTCATTATCAGACCAAATTACAGTTTGGCTAATATTTATCTCCTGCAACTTATTTCTTATATAATTAGCTAATTTGACACCTACATAAATGGCTGTTAATTCCAACTGAGGCAAGGTACGTGATTTAATTGGAGACACTTTAGCCTTAGACATAACAAGAGAAATAACACTATTACATTGAAGATAAGCAACTGCTCCATACGCCAATTTTGAAGCATCACAAAAAATGTGGAGTACATTTTTCCCATTTGGATTGGCCACCTGGCATGGGAACTCCAACATTGGAATTTTTTCATAATCACCAATTAATTCATCCCACCTGTTAATGAATTCCTCGGGTAGAATTTCATCCCAAGCACATATAAGTTTCCATGCTTCCTGTATTAATAATTTCCCTCTTACAGTAAGGGGTGACACTAAACCTAGTGGATCAAAACATTTGGAAACTTCAGCAAGCAAAACTCTCTTAGTTAATTTATTGGGCATACTGTAATTATTAGGTTTTAACATTAACAAATCTCTCTCAGTATCCCAAGTTAAACCCAATACATTACTACATTTTGGCACTTCATCTCCAGGGTAATCTTTACTTATTTTGTCCTTCAATTTGGACGAATTACTATTCCATTCTCTCAGAGGCGTATTTGCACTTTGCATAATTTTATTAGCCTCTCCATAAGTCATTAACAGTTCCTCTTCAGTTGACGTCACACCCAGGAAATTGTCCACATAAAATTGTTTGCTCATTACTTTACTCAATGGACTTCCCGTACATTTAAGGTGTGCATTTATCGTCGCTTGAAGTAGGAACGGACTGGATGTAGCACCAAATAATACGCTCCTAAAGCGAAAGGTTTTCAGAGGGCTAAGTGGGCCACTAGGATTCTCAGGCCATAAGAAGTGGGTACAATCCCGGTCAGCCTCTTGTAAACCAACTCTTAGGAAAGCTTTACTTATGTCAGCCGTAAAGGCATAATTCTTTACTCTGAAATTTAATGAAATATCTCCTAATTTTTCCGTCAACGACGGACCTGTCGTCAAACAGTCATTTAAACTAGGTACATTTTTGTTACTCCTGGCACTACAATTAAACACAATTCTCAGAGGAGTGGTCTTAGAATCCTTCTTCACTCCGTGATGTGGCAAATAGTGACCATAAATTTTGGCTTGCTCAGGAGGTACCTCTTCTATAAATTTATTAATTAACTGCTCAGCAATTATATCATTATAGGCAGTTAACAATTCTGGTGTCTTACTCAGTTCGTGGAACTGAGCTTTTAACTGCCCATATGCCATTCTGTAATTAGTGGGCAATTCTGGATGGTTCAGTCTCCACGGAAGTCGTACCCAGTATTGTCCAGATTCAAATTTTACATCTTTCAGGTACTGCTCCTGAGTAAAAGAATCGTCTGGACTTTCTTCATTTACATTTATTCCAATGCTGCCTAATTCCCACAATTTCTGCACTGGCTCAACACCATCCTCTATGGAAGAATTATACTGGGGTACAACTTCATGAGTAAGACACACAGTTATGGTATTTGTAGTTTCCTCTAGTCATGAATTATTATTACGAGGAATCCTACCACACATTACATGGCCTCCTGCAGTCTTCAAAAGGGTGACACCACATTTCTTTACCATACCCTTTACAAAGGAGGCATAATAGTCACTACCTCTCAAAATATTTATTGGGCCTACAGAATCATCACTTACACCAGAAGGTGCTAAATTTACATTATGTGAGAGTCTTTCTGTAGCTTTACTAAGTCCTACTGTAGATATTTTCTCTGGAAGTCTATCTACAATTACTGCATTAACACGTTTTTTCTCATTGCCTAACCTGACAGTTACATAAACAGTGTCATACAATTGAGCTCTTTTTTTCTGAGAGAAAACCTGATAATTTTAAAGTTGTGGGATCTCCCATCTGTACTTTCATACCATCAAAACATTTACGTTTTATGAAAGTACGCTGAGATCCCTGGTCCAATAATGCATTTACAATTTTTTATTTATGCCTTTTATCATCAATTTTTACCTGTAACACAACTAGTTAAGTCTACTTCAGCAAAACCATCATTAATAACATTAGCAGAAGTTTTACATTAGCTACTGTTGTCAGGATTGTCAACATTATCATTATTATCAACATTATCATATAGACCTTTACACATGACTATATGGTGTCTTCCTTTGTGACACTGATAACATAAGTTTAATTTGGCATAACAATCCTTTACATTGTGATTACCCAAACACCTGATACATCTGTCAAGTTCCTCCAATCTTTCAACTTTATCATTCCATGAATTGTATGCATTGCAATTCTTAGAAAAATGAGTACCCTTGCAGAAAAGACAATCTCTCTTCTTTGACTGGTTTCCTATTAACTGTGCTACTCTTAGGAGGGTACTTATTCTTCTTACCTTGTGGAGAATCATTATTTCTGATTCCTGCTACTTGATATGCACCTATGCAACTCTTTTTAGGAAATGAATTTTGATTAACATTGGGATAATTTTTCCCTTTGTGAAACTTGACAGATACCTCAGTTATTATGTGTTGCATCTTTAAAATGAGTTGGTTGGCTGGTCTGCAACGGCACAATTAATTATTGTAGACCTAGTCTTATTTCCTCCAGACCAAAATAACCTTTGTGATATTTATTCGAGAGTCATTCTCAAGTGTTTTACAGCTTAATTTATTCTGTGCCATGGCACTCAATAACCAGTCTGATTCCTTCAGATTATATTTATTACTTAAAGTTTTGAGAATGCTCTCCAGTTTAATTCTAAACTGCTGTAAACCTTTGTAAGTGTGATCTGGAGATTTTAAATTAACAATGATATTCACTAGATCCAACCTACTTTGTTCTATATTACCATAAGTGACTTTCAACAAGTCAACTGCTTCCTTGTAAGAGTCATCTACATTGGGAAAGGCTTGTATGAGTATGTGAGCATCTCCTCTTACCTGTCCTTTGAGGTAAAATAATTTAGTTACACAGGCTAGGTCACTCCTGTCATGCACAGCTGCTTTAAAAATTGACCAAAATTCCTCCCAGTTTTCTCCAGGATTAAACACAGGCAAACACAATTCTGGGAGTTTTGGCAAAGACATATTATTTGTTGGAGCAGACTGACCAACTGCCTGGTTTACACATTTTAATTTATTCAAGGCCTGACTTTTACAAGAATCTTTTCTTCTAATTCATAATACTGATTAATCATAAGATCTACTTCAGTCTCATCTATACAGTTTACTAACAAATCTCCTTCATATTTGTTGTAATATAATTTGTATGAATCATATCTATTATCTAACGCATCTAAATAAATCGTCAGTATTCACAGTTTCTTGATTCATTAATTACAAACATTTATTGTATGCTTTTGTTACATGACCCTTTCTAGCTTGCAGAGATGCTTTCTTTGCTCTATATTCCATATGTTTGTCTTCTACATTAATTTCCTCATTTTCAGCCATGATGCAATGTATTAAATTCAACTTAATAACACTGATTATGTACTAAATTATGCACTTTATAAAGGTAAATAGTACAACTTACCTTTAAATAAATTCTAGCTACTTGAGCTTAGCAATTACATGTATAATATAAATTTTAAATGTACATTAATACAAACTTGGCTCATCAAAATTAATATTATACAAATTAATAAATCCTTACCAGAATTTGGCATAGCAAAATTAATATACACACTAATAATTAGCTACACATGGCTTATCAATTACACACACACTGATATAAATCTTGGCCAGAATTGTCTTATCAAATTAGTATTATACAAACTAATATAAACTTAGCCAGTCTTGAGCTTAGCTTATCAAAATTAATATTGTAATTATTATAATCCACTACACATTAAGTAAATTTGTGAACTTAACATCCACCTCCTTCTGTCATTTCACATATTATCAAGTAATTAACTAATTAATGACTTCACTAATTACCTCCGGTTCAAGAAGGACCAACGGGCAAATTAAATGTGGAAAATTGCATTTATCTGAATGTAACTAATTATGTACATAACAGTAAATGATAAAGATAATTATTATTTATCAGAGTTACATAGACAAGTAGGAATTTGGGACACCTAGGTCGCAAAAAATGTCCGCCTTCGATACCTACCACTGTCATATCCACAAGTTGCTCTGGACCTATTAATTAAATGAAATATACATACACCAGGAATACTGGTAAATATATAAATTTGTGGACTGTATATTAAAAATAAATGGTTTTATATATACACAATTACATAACAGAAGGAAAATATATCTTAATATCACTCACCAATTTGACTGGATATTAAGTTGTATCATACTCAGAAAAACCTCACTAACTAAATTTATGAAAACACTGGCCAGAATTATACACAAATCTAGAGAGCTTATCTGAGGTTCCTGGAGCTGTCTTGTCCAGTCGTCTGATATCTCAAGTTATGCAGGAATGAATGTCCAACAATTTCGCCTCCTATTTGAGAGGTGTCAGCCCAATTTTAACCTCTAGAGCACGAAAATTCCTTCCCATTACACTAACGTTGTATCCAATTCAAAACCAAGATGGCGAGTCTCGTCTGCGCAGACGCAGGCTTTCCGTTTTCTATGACATAAATATTATTAAATACAGTATGGCCATCTATTTACATATAAATACTGAATTTCTGGAAAATATATACAGTATTTTCCACAATCCTCATTGCTCTCAAATTTGCCAGCTCAGGCTGTTTGTTAAACACTTTTGACTTTTTGGGTTATCCTAGGTAATTTACACAATCATAATTGTAATTATTTATATCTGTGCTTAAATAAACTTACCCGTCTTGCATGATGAAATATGACAGGGGGGGAAACTGCTAGCTTTTGTTCCCACTGTGTAACTGTAAATTGATGTGAGATTTATTGGTGCCTGGACAGTGTTGGTGCCCCTGGATATTAACTGGCAGGTACCGAGGAGGAGCCAACAGTGTACTTAATCAGACTTCAGCGGGCTACCATCGTAGAAGTGCCGTTATGAAGTGACGCGCTAGGTGAATATAGACGAAATAGGAAGTCCAGCAGGACGTGGCTGTTACCCCTCCAACAGTTGTACTGTATTTAACTATTTGCCTACGACTTAAAAGGCCGGGCCACCACTTGGAAAAGGCCCGGGCCGGAAGAATACCGGCTAATCTTTACCTAACCTACGACTTAAAACAAGTACTTGAAATTTAATATGAATAATTTTATGGAGAATTTTGAGATGATGCTGGATATTTCATATTGCTAGTTTTATTCGTGCTAGTTAAAATGTGTTTCGTCGCAAAGAGGGTTGAATGATATACACGGTCATTTCATAATTTACATACTGTATATACATGTGTGTTTTTGTATATTATGTATAGTTTAAAAATTGCACTGTTTCCACCCTGACTGGTGTCCTACATTTACACAGTAGGCACTGCTGCATCAATTGCTTCAGTGATGCACGATTATTCAATATTTCCAGGGTGCAGGGTGGTCCGTGTTATACCGTATTCCTCCACCATAGTCCTGAACGTACCCTCCGGGACCTCTGGTTTAATGCTTGACCGCCGATACTAATGTGTAATAGGATAAACAATTGGATTAAAATATTTCCTAACAAATCCTGGTAAAAATGATTACTTAAACTGAGCTGCTGTTTATCTCCAGTTCTCGTGATATCCGAGTGTTTTGCCAGGTATTTAAATGTAAACTTACCCTGTAACTGAGAATTTATTCTTTAGTTGGATGGGTGTAGATTGTTCGAAAAGTAAATTTTGCACTAGTTCAAGATTTATTCGATGGCAAGTGTACCAATGCGCAATGTACTTTGTGTATTGCAGGAACGGTTGTCACACTGGCTGGAGTTGGCTGGGCGCCATACCTAAGCAGCCTCGTCATCCTCCGTTACGAGGTAAGGAGCAGTAGTTACGATGTTTCTCAATTTAAATTTGTCATAATTTATCGCTGTTAAAACTGAGGTACCTTCACAGTTCTGATAAAATATATAATTACCAGTTAATGCTTGGCAGTGAATGAAAATTTAAAAATTTCAGGTAAGTGAATTTAACAGCTCTTCGTGGGACCGCAACACCATCTGTCAGCTACTGCACACCACCTGCCAAGTAAGTCACTCACCACCTGCCAGCTACCTCACACCACCCACTAGGTACGTACAAATTATACCTATCATGTGTACCTTTCTTTCCAGAGTTTACAGAGTATTAAATTCGGGTTATCGTACCTAAATCAGGGAGAGTATCAAAACTACTCGTCTCATCCCTGACTCCTCTTGGTTATAAAGGCTCGAGTCCCTTTCATTCGTCTCTTTCCCCATTCATCAGATTTCCCATAGTTATGAAAACCTCGTACTACATCAAATAGCTTCAAAATCCCCCATCTGATATGAAGGCAGATTCAGTGTAGTTTCTCGACTCAAATGAAGTGTTCTCGGAGTTGTCCAATTTTTATCAAACTTGACTGCCTCCAGTTCCTCCTGCTTTTCCGTTCTAGGAATGGTGACAATACGTTGTCCCAGCATACGTGGTAGTCTCTGATTCTCGTGTGTACCCAGTCTTGGGTGGGGACATGTTTATCATAATTCACGATGGGGAGGGAGCATGTTTGTGGTAGTCCACGAAGACTAGGAGGAAGGGTCATGTTTATGGTAGTCCACGAAGACGACGGGGGAGGAGGGGGCCATGACTGTAGTCGTCGACGATAGAGAGGAGTGCGTCTCTAGTTTTTTTTTATATTTTATTTAAAAGAACATTACACATACAATCCTTATATAATTATATACATCATGTATTATAATCATGTCATATAAGGGGTAAAACTCAAGCTCCCCGTCCACTCCGAAAGTGTACTGGACTCTACCCTGGAGGACTTAACTATACAACTTAAGGCTACAAGGAAACATAAAATATCAAGTTCAGTGCCAGTCGTCCAGTGCCTGACTGGAGCTACTATACAATATCAGTAATGACAACAATATCTATAACCCGAAAATTGAAAATATATACATGTGTTGCCCTTACAGCTGTAACATTACAGCAGTGCATAACATACATAATTATGAAGGCTATTTTCTAGTATGATTTATTTAGAGATAAGTTAATTAGGTTTATTAAAAAAATAAACCCAAGTAAACCTCCCACAAGTGTCCTAGACACTACCCTAAAGTGACATAATCATCCCCCATGTATACTAATCAATCGCCCCTAATTTCAAAACATAACATATCCATAACTTGGTATCATTGCAAGCTTGTTGCAACAAGAATATATAAGCTAGTACAATAATATATATGTATAAACTTCAAAAAAAAGGAGATGCATACTTATGATGCACATACAACCATAAAATTACAGTAGCTTAGAACAATCAAGTTTAGTAATGGTTTACTCCACTCAATGTCTACCTGCACAACATGTTATACCCAGACCTGGTGTTACATGAACACTCACACTGCACAATAGGCACACAATCCTAACAGTGTGATTGAAAGGGTGCGCAGCCACGGCAAATCTATCCTCCCAGTGCTTTATTCCTGAAATCGTGAGTGTTGCAACCAGTACATATATACACATGTATATACATATATATATATTATATATATATATATATATATATATATATATATATATATATATACAAAGCCCCAACACGCCCTTCCTACACCCCCCCCCCAGCATTGTCCCTCATATAAGTGAATGCCACACTAATATGTTTTGCATAGATTACATACTATTATTAAATATTAAAAACGTGTCCCAAAAAACACAAACGCCAGAACAAATTAACACACCATTCGCCTGTGCGTAAAAGGGAACGGGTATTTTGCTCCAGGTGTTAAACCATACCACTAAACTTCATACCTAAACCACTGATTTTACAACAATGCAAATATACAAGTATGCCGGGTCACAGCGCCCCACAACCAATTTCGTTGAACAGCAATTAAATTTAACATGGGTATAAAATTAACACAGTACTTTTTTTTTTTTTAATTTTCACAAAGTATAAATCATCACAAGGTCCATGACATTATATAAACCACCAGAACAGATGCCTAAGTCACCAATCCCTGACAGTGAGTGTAATAATTATCCAATTACCATAAATATATGACTTACATGTGGAACTAAACTGAAATCAGGGTGACTTTGACCGAAAAAGATGAATTAACCCGAAAGGAACACAACCAGGTCTCAAATTGATGCCCTCACGTACTCCACTCACACATCACATACAACACAACCTCCACAACCTTACCACGCCCACCATTCACTAAAGGAGACCTGCCCCTTGCCTGCCCCCATGATCCCGGAGGAGTTTCGCCACAGAGAGGTTACGATAACCCTCCGATAAACTGGACTCCCAGCGCCCCCCCATAGATTAATCTATTCCTACACATTGTTCTATAGAACCTTGCTGCTAACGCTTTTATCCTCAACTGTCCTTTAATCTCCCTCATTCCCCAAGAAACATGCAAATAATCCGCCATAACATACATCAAAGCTCTTCCCACTTCTCGTGATACCCCACTGACATCCATCGACAAGGTCCTAAGAAACGACCAACTCCCCCCAACAGCCTGATAACACCTGCCATCCAGACCCTCACCCCCCCAAAGACGAGCAAAAATATACCACATGATAGGCGGTTTCCTCCTCCCCACAGAACAAGCATGTCGCCTCTCTCACCAACCCCATTTTATGCAACATATGCTTGGATGCTACTACCCCCATGAGGAAACGGTATACCAACTCCCTAACCCTTGCTGGTATCCTAAGCAGCCTCAACTCCCTCCATATCACCTGCCAGTTAAACATGGGGTACACGGCAACCCCCTGTAAGATACCCCTTCCCTACACCACACCCACCAACATTTTAACCCTCAATATTGAAACCTGTCGCACTGTCAACAAGAACCTCAGCAAATCCTCGCAATTCCTCAAGTCCCTGCCACTCCACCAGTTTCTAGCATCCCTCATCACCCTATCCACCCTAACACCCCCCTCCCCCCACCCTAATATACCTCTGCTTAATATATAAGGCCATCACCCTAGGCCCCAAAGCCAACAATCCTAGGCCCCCCTTTTCACATCCGTCATAACCACGTCCTTAGATAACCAGGCCCTCCCAAACCCCTACAAAACCTCAAAACCCTCCTCTGTATTTCCTGAATGTCCTGCGTCCGCAAAGGGAACACCTCTGCCACACCCCATACCTTACTATACACCAGCGAGTTAATAACCAAAGCCCTCTGCTGTAACGCCACTTCACTAACCCTCAAACCTTTAAGCTTGCCTATAACCCTACTCGTGACTAGTTCAGAGTTGATCCTCCTGCAATCCTGCACCTGCGCCATATACCATATCCCACAAACCCTAAGTCTGTCACCAACTGTCCATCCCATCTCCTCCCCCAATCTCCCCCCAACCCAAGTCCCTACCTCCAACAACCTCGACTTTGCAAGATTAACTTCCATACCCGAAACATCCCCAAAACTCTTAATCACCTCATCCACCCTTCTTAAAGCCCTCCCCCACTCATTACCAGAACATTGGTGTCATCAACATAACCTACAATTCCCCACCATGCATCCCCCCCTCTACCCCCTGCAATTCCTCCTCCTCCACAGCCTCAAAGAAAGGATGCTGCACACATGCAAAGAGCAACTGCGAGAGCAGGAAACCCTGCCTTAAGCCCTGTTCCATTAGCACCGGCTCCCCCAGCCTTCCATTAACCTGCACCCTCATGACTGCCCCCTCATATAGAGTGCGCACCCATCTCACTAACCCCCCCCCTCCAAAACCCAACTTCTCCAAACAGACCCATAAAAATTCCCTCTTCACACAGTCATAAGCCTGAGCCCAATCCAAACCAAGGATGCCCCCTCCCGGGCAGTTCTCTATAAAATCCCTTATCCTACTGTGCCCATTCTTCATACTTCGTCCCGGGATCCCATACTGACCTCTGTATGACAGCCCCAATTACCTTCTTTAGTCTATTACCCAGTATCTTTGCAAAAATTTTATAATCCGAACACATTAATGACAACGGACGATAATCACCCAAACCCTTCCCCTCCCTCCCCTTCGGCACCAAGACAATAACCCCAGTTCTCTGTGTTCACCCCATCCTACCACTGCTCAACATATAATTCAGAACTGCCACTAGGCTCTCCCAATGTGCTCTATAAAAATCATTAGATAAACCATCTATTCCCGGTGCCTTCCCCTGACTCGACCCATTCACCACCTCCCCCACCTCTGCCTCCTTAATGCTGCCCTCCAACATTTCCCTGTCCCCATGCCCCAAACTCAGATGAGCCCCGACAACCCCAAATGAATCCAACCCAACAACCCCCTCCCTCTTCCATTTCTCCCGAAACCAATAATCTGCATACCTACTGATTCTGTCTGTATCAGAAAGACCCTGACCCTGCACAAAACCCCCCCTCCCCCACCACTAAATGTGCCACAGTAGTCCTCAACTGTCTGTCCTTGAATTTCCTTAGTACATACCCGGACGGCCTGTCACCTTTTAAGACGTCCTCCAAGCCTGCCCTGACTCTGAGTGCATCAAACCGTTCGTTATGAATCTCCACTAAACGACTTCTAAGTTCCCCCATAACACCACTCACACCTTCCCTACCCCTCTCCCCCCATAACAATCATTCAACTGCCCCTCTAAGTAATTCTGCGAGCCAAACTGCCAGCGTGCCCGTTCCCTGCCACGCACCTTGAAAAATTTTGCAATCTCCACCTTTGCAATCAACTCCCACCAATTTAGCAAATTCACATCCTCATCCCTAGCCTCCCAAAAACCTTTCCACCAGTCCTGAAAGGACAAACCTAGATCCTCCTCCTGTAAAAGCCGCACATTCAATTTCCAATAACTCGGAAATATACGTGGAATACCATCTACCCTAAGGTCAGCCAACACTGCCCTGTGATCAGACAAACCCACGTCAATAGTCCTAACCCTCTCCACACCTATCCCCTGCATAACATAAATCCTATCCAACCGTGCTTCATAACTCCCTTGCACATAGGTGTGTTCCACCTGATATCCCCCCCCACCCACCACATCAACCACCCCCACATCCCGTAAAGCATCCCTTAAAACACTCACCACACCCCGCACCCCTAGGTATCACGTCTCCATGCCGAATCGCACAATTCCAATCTCCTCCAACTATCGAAATAGCAGGTAAACCCCTGAGATAGTAGAACAAAACTTCCCTAACAAAGTCTGCCTTGACCCTCATATTACTAATTGCAGGCATATAAACCCCCACAAAACATAACCTACTCTCCCCCCAATACCCATCCACCCGAACAACCCTCCCCCCTCCTCCCACCCCATGACGCGCAATGGGCTGGTCTCCTTTACTAATACAGCCACTCCTCCCTTAAAATGCAAAGCCAAACTTACAAACATCTTATATCCCCTCAATTGCAACTCGCATCCTGACCTATGGTTATGCTCTTGCAAGAAACAAACGTCCACGTCATACCTTCTCAAAAACCACTCCAACCAGACCCTTTTGACTTCATTCTTGAGACCATTAACGTTTAAAGTCACACACTTGAATGTTCAAGGTAAGGCGGCTTACCTCTGTGCCGCTGTGGCTTACTCACACTCCCTTTTAAGCTGCTCACACACTCCTTACCATTCTTAATCAGACCCCCCCCGCGACCCACCCCACCCGATTTCCCCTGTGCACCCCCCCCCATCCTGTAGTGGTTTTCCCTACCACATCTGCCCATGCCTTCTTACCTGGTCTCTGTCCAGGTGTCAATACTTCGTCCAGTTCAGACGACCCCACAGGCCGCTTCCTAGAGCTACCACCCAAACTCGTATCTTCCTCAGGTACATCCTCCCGATGTACTTCAGCTACCACAACTGTTTCCTGGCCTCCCTCATCCAAGACTTCCACTTTCCCCTGCAGCCCTTCCATCTTCTGCACATCACTGGACCTTCCATCCACGTCCTCTCCGACCAAAGCCCAAAGCGTCCTCCAAGAAATCCTGTAGCACAGACTCCAATAACACCTCGTGCGTCGACGTTTCCCCTCCCTCCACCGCCACAGGCCTTGGTGGAACCTCACTAGTCTCCTCCGGGAGTGTGACACACGTCCCCAACAGGTCCCCCTCCTTCTCCACCTCCTCACTCCAGAGAGCCTTCCTTTGTCCATCCGTCCCATTCCTTGCCGTTACCACTGTACTCAGCTGTCGTTCCTCCTCCAAAAGGGTTGGCACACTTGGGGCAGCCCTACGTACACATTGCGCCGCCATGTGCTCATACGAGTCACAAAGACGGCACGTCCTCATTTGCCCTGCGTAATGCACATAGACTTGAGTTCTTTATCCATTCAACAGAACATGTGAAGGTATAGGCCTCCTCAACGTCATCTTGAGGGTGTAGGAACCTTCTGGGAGGCCTTCATATGGGACATCCCTCCATACCCCCCTCTAGCTTCATGAACAACACCGTAGTTTCTGAAGACGTCCTCAATTCCAAACTGCGTCGCCTCAAACGGTACATTCCTTACCCTAACCCATGTGAAGTATGTAGACACATCATGCATACACACCACTGTCGAGTTAAGGCACATCCTTCGTTCCTGGTACTCAGCCACCATACTACTGTAGAAACTGGCCCTCGTAAACTTCACGAAGACTCTTTCAAACCATTGAGGGCAACACCATACAGCTCCTCATTAGGGATGCCGTAGAGATCTCTAATAATAGCTGGAAGGAGCACATTCATCATAGCAGTGCTCAACGATCCCTGTATCAGCTCGATGCAAACAGTGTTAACCCTCCTGCCGGCACGATCCGCCATCTTGGAACTCTGAAAACTCCGCAGAAACCAGTTGATTCAGGAGCTACTGCGCAGCCTGTCCACACGGCCCGAGAGCGATGAGGACAGTGCATCTCTAGTATTCCGGCTCAGGAATTCATCTAAAGCTGTATAGCGATAAGTATAAAGAGTATGGACAGGCTCTGTGAAATTTGAAATTCAGTAACCAGTGTTGCAGTATTGGCACAAAATACTTATCGAAGACGTGTGCAACACCTGGGTATTTTTTTTTTTTTTATAAATTACCTATTTAATAGTATTGTTAAAATTACATGTTCTTAAAAGAGCATATCCTGTTCACAAATCGTAAAGGATACAAAGATAGTTTAAGAAGAATAATATATACAGAACAAGGATGTTTTCAACCAATAGAGAAAATTCATCAATAAATCGCACAAAGAAAAAATGCATTTCACAATCTTTAACACAAATGACATTGCAACAAATTTGATATCCTTACAATCATTAGCAAAATGAAGGAAAACCATTAGTAAAGTTTATAAACTAAATAATAAACAACAAAATTAAAAATGACACTTATAAGATTCATTCACATACAAATTAAAAAAAAAAATTACACTTTACGACAATTTATAGATGATTACACAGCTGTAAAACAGTGGAGAATGTCAACTAATATAATAACAGTACACTAGATATTGAAACACGTACTAGTATTACATATACTCAGATTTATGTTAGTTAACATGTATTAACATGTACAACAAGATATATATGTGTATTGACAAGTTTCATAGCAATTTCAGACTATGCTTTTTCACACACTTAGGTTGATAATGGAGCATTATAGCATCTAATCGAACTGAAAAGCCGCCTCTCGCTTCTCAGGATAAACATCACTACAGTTAAACAGTGCTCAAAAAAAAAAATCTGTTTTGTTCGAGCAGATCAAATTCCATGTAATACATTATACCGATGAAAGCACCACTACAGTGTAATCATTGCTGAAGATTCATGATATTCTAGCAGTTCTATGTCCATTTAATTCATTCTCCCCCTTCCCTTATGCAGAGACCAGTCCACCCAACCATTACAACACTAAATCGCGCAACCCTTTCACAGTCATACCTCTATACGATACCGGAAAATCTATAGCCCATCTACGTCCATACACTACCTCATTTATACACTTTGTTTTATAGAAATGTCCTGCTAAAGCCCTTGTTCGTTCCTCCCCCCCACCTACCCCCCCCACCTCCCTCATCGCCCACGATATATAGATATAATCAGCCACTAAATACATAACGGCCCTCCTCACACTATCTCCCACTCCCTCTATATCCAAACTCAGTGCCCTTAATACTACTAAACCACTCCCACCCACCATATCCAAGACTGCGAAACCATAGACGTGCCCTCTCAATATTCTCACAGAAATACACTACGTGATATGCTGTTTCCTCCCCCCCCACACAAAACACAATGTTGAGACTGCAAAATTCCCATCTGATGCATTCGTACTTTAGTTGGCAAAATCCCATGTATAAACCTATACACAGTTTCCCTTACCCTTGACTTCAACCGTAACTTATTGAATACTCTTCAGATTCGTGTCCAATTATATAATGGAAAAAGTCTCCCCTTCCAACACCTCTTGACATCTTTCTAACCTCCCCAAAACACACGCCTTTACATTTCCCGGATTTCTTACTTGTAATAAGTATCTCAACATACTCATACACTCCCAAATCCCTACCCCCCACCACCGCCTCACATCTTCCATCACATCCCTCACTCTGACACCACGTTCCCCACCCAATCTCAGATAACAATGCTTCACATATATGCTCTTCAGTCTGCTACCCAAAGGAATTAAACCTAAACCCCCTTTCGCCAGCGGTGTCATTACAACCATTTGCCTCAGCCAATGACAACCATATCCCCATATAAAATTCAGTACTTTCCTTTGCACTTGCTGCTCATCTTTCGCCATCAAGGGGTACACCACAGCCACGTGCCACAATTTAGGATAAATGAGTGTATTAACCACAATGACTGTTGTATAGTCAAACCACTCGTTCTTATTCCCCCTAACCTAAGCAAGACCCGTTGCACTACCCTTTTAGAATTTACCTCTAGCCCCCTGCGCTGCCCCTCTGTACAATACTCCACAAATTTTTATCTGCTCTACAACCTGCCATCCATACTTATTTCCCAGTTCCCCTCCCACCCATGACCCAACCTCCAGTAATTTCGACTTTTCACTATAAACACTCATACCTGTTGTTCCACTAAATATTTCAACAATTCTGTTTACATTCTTTAACCCCTCCTCTCCCCCCACTAAGACCGTCGTGTCAACATAACCAACTATACCCGTAGCACCCCTAAGTCTTACCCCCCTCACTTACTCCTACATTTATCAACCTATATAATGGGTCTTGCAGACATGCAAATAGGATTTGAGACATGGGGCATCCCAGCCTCAGCCCCCTACCCATACTAACCGTTTTTCCCACCCTTCCATTTATTTGCACTCGTATTTCTGCACCTCTATATAAAGTTTCCGCCCACTGCACAATTTCCTCACCGAAACCTATCCTTCTTATAATCATCCATAATGTCTCTCTCTCTACACAATCATAAGCCGTCTTCCAATCCAAAGCAAGAAAACCTCCGCCGTCCATCCTACACTCCTCTATATAATCCTTTATCCTCCCATGCCCACTAAACATTGTTCTCCCTGGCACACCCATCTGCCCCATATCTGTAACCTTCCCAATTACTTTACGCAACCTATTACCTAAAACCTTGGCAAACAATTTATTATCCCCGCACATTAATGATAAACCTCTATAATCTAAGATGTTTTTCTGTACTTCCCCCTTTGGAACCATAACCACTACACCTGTCCTTTGTGTTAGACTCATGCTTCCCTTATCCTTCATCTCATTCACCAACTGCACCAAGAAATCCTTCATGACATCCCAGTTGCTCAAATAAAATTCATTTGGGATTCCATCTATCCCAGGTGCTTTCCCGACACTCATCCCTTTTAAAGCCATCCACACTTCCTCTTCATCTATAGGCCCCTCTATCATCGCTCTATCTGCTGACTCTAGAGTTCTCCGTATCCCCTTCTCTAAAATCTTCAGATCTCCTATCTTTCTGTTTCCTCCTCTCATATATATCTCAAACCACTTACCAACATAAACACTCATACTTTCCGTAGTTACTAACCTCTGTCCCATCGTATACCCTCCCACATCCATTCTGTCCCATCGTATGCCCTCCCACATCCGTTCTGTCCCATCGTATACCCTCCCACATCCGTTCTGTCCCATCGTATACCCTCCCACATCCGTTCTGTCCCATCGTATACCCTCCCTCATCCGTTCTGTCCCATCGTATACCCTCCCACATCCGTTCTGTCCCATCGTATACCCTCCCACATCCGTTCTGTCCCATCGTATACCCTCCCTCATCCGTTCTGTCCCATCGTATACCCTCCCTCATCCGTTCTGTCCCATCGTATACCCTCCCACATCCGTTCTGTCCCATCGTATACCCTCCCACATCCGTTCTGTCCCATCGTATACCCTCCCACATCCGTTCTGTCCCATCGTATACCCTCCCACATCCGTTCTGTCCCATCGTATACCCTCCCACATCCGTTCTGTCCCATCGTATACCCTCCCTCATCCGTTCTGTCCCATCGTATACCCTCCCTCATCCGTTCTGTCCCATCGTATACCCTCCCTCATCCGTATGTACGTCCAACTTCATCATAATCATTATCCTCTGTCTTGTCTTTAATCGCCGCAATACATAGGCAGATGGCTTTTCTCCCCATAACACATCTTCCAATCCACCTCTGTCTCTCGCCATCAAATCTTGCATTCTGCATTTCCATCAATTGCGCTTTGATGCCCTCAATCTCATGTACTGGATAAACCCCGCTGAAACCTTCATAACACTGTTTCAACTGCCCTTCTAAATATCTCTGTAAGCCATATTTCCAATGACTTACCTCCTTTCCTTTTCTCATATAAAAATTCTTGATTCCTGGTTTAGCATATTCCTCCCATCATCGTAGTATATCACCTCCCTTTCTCCACTTGGTCCACTCATTTGTCCACCACTCAACAAAACTAACACCGTCGTCCTGCTCATTTAACAATCTCGCATTAAGTTTCCAATAACTCGTGTAACGCTTTGGTAAACCACCCCATCCCACATCCACGACCACTCCTCTATGATCTGAAAATACAACATTTATAGTTTCTGTATTAGCAACCTGTAACCCGGGAGAAGCATAAATACGGTCTAATAGTGCCGCATATCCTCTCCTCACATAAGTATGCTCCACGTTCCACCCCTTTCCCCTCACAACATCCGCTAAGCCTGCTCCCGCTAAAGCATCCCTTAGGACCCCCAACACACACTCAGCTCCTCTCGGCTCCACATCCTTCCTACTGATTACACAATTCCAATCCCCCCCAAATAATGTATATATAGGAAGCCCTCGCATATGATAAATAAGAACGTCCCTCACAAAATCTTCCTTTACGCGCCTATTGCTATCAGCAGGCATATAAACACTTACTAAACACACAGGAACCCCACCCCATGTACCATCCACCCTTACTAGTCTCCCATCCCCCCCTTCTTCCCAGTGTAACATTTGAAATGGACTGGTCTCTGCTATTAAAACTGCAGCACCTCCCTTGAGTTGACCTGTATACCCAGCATAAACTTTGTACCCGTCAACTAATAAATCCCGACCATACTTAAAATTATGTTCTTGTAAAAGATAACATGTACCCCATATCGCCTTAAAAAGGCACTGAACATCCTCCTTTTCACTTCGGCCCTGAGGCCATTTATATTCAATGTTAAACACTTAAAAATGCTAACGGGGGCTTACCAATCGATCTCTTACCATGTGTTTCTTTACGTTTTTGATCAAGTATTCTTTTCACTATGCCTGTTACTAGTCAAGTCTTTCTCCTTCCCCTTACCCCCTCCCCCCCCTGACTTTCCTAGCCACATCCACTGTTTGTTTTTTACCCGAACGTTGTGCTGGTGTAAGAATATCATCACTGTCCAAGGCAACTGCCTCCCTCTTACGTGAAGCCGCAACAGTGATCTTTTCTTTCGGACTGCCTTCCTTGTGTATTTCAACTACAGTTTCACAGAGTCCTTGTGTTTGCCCATCCCTCCTACTCACATTGCCTCCCTCATGTACTTTCCCTGATTCATATGTTGCTCATGCAAGCCTATATTCAGCATTCCATCTTCATGCTGATCATCCAATAATTCCTTTATAACATTATTTATGGCAGCCGACACTTCACTACCCAAATCCACTTGTTCCACCTCTTCCTCCATACATATTTTTTCAACGTCCTGTGTTACCTCCGGTAACGTAACACACTCCTCTGGACTGTCATCCACAATCTCACTCCACAGCCTACGTTCCCGAATATGTTCTCCTGTAGACTGGGACATCACCTCTCTTTCCTTTTCCCACAAAACATACTCAACCCCTGCCAATTTGGATTCAGGAAAAATAAAAGCACTAATGATGCAATCATAAAAATGCTAGATCTGCTTTACACAGCATTGGAAAATAAGGAATATCCACTAGGAATTTTTATTGACCTAAGAAAAGCTTTTGACACAGTAGACCACGACATCCTACTCCACAAACTTGACCATTACGGTATAAGAGGCCATGCGCTTGCTTATTTCAAATCTTACCTTACTAATAGGTATCAGTATGTCACCATTAAAGACACAGCATCAACAACACGGCCACTTGATACTGGAGTTCCGCAGGGAAGTGCCCTTGGTCCCCTGCTCTTCCTCATATACATCAATGATCTTCCAAACGTATCCCAACACCTGAAACCCATTCTCTTTGCTGACGACACGACTTATGTCATCTCTCACCCTAATCTTGCCACCCTCAACACCATTGTTAACGAGGAGCTGATCAAAATATCGACTTGGATGACAGCCAATAAACTTAGGCTTAACACTGACAAAACCTACTATATTATGTTTGGTAGCAGAGCAGGAGATGCACAAATTAACATTAAGATCGACATAATGAGGGCAAATTCCTAGGCCTGTACCTTGACAACAACCTGAATTTCAGCACCCATATCCAACACATAACCAAAAAGTATCCAAAATGGTTGGGATCCTCTCCAAGATACGATACTACGTGCCGCAAACTGCCCTTATCACACTATACCATTCACTTATATATCCATACCTCACCTATGCTATTTGTGCTTGGGGATCAACTGCAGCAACACACCTAAAGCCAATAATAACCCAACAAAAAGCTGCAGTAAGAATAATCACTAAATCCCATCCCAGGCAACACACCCCCCCCACTCTTCATAGATCTAAACTTACTCCCTGTTCAGTACATCCACACTTACTACTGTGCAATCTACATCTACAGGACCTAAACTCCAATATCAACCTTGACCTAAAACGCTTTCTTGATAGTTGTGACAGAACCCACAGGCATAACACCAGACACAAACATCTCTACGACATTCCCCGTGTCCGACTAAACCTTTACAAAAATTCAATGTATGTCAAAGGCCCTAAAATCTGGAACACCCTACCTGAGAACTCTAGAACTGCAGACACATTCATCACCTTCAAAACTACCATTAGAAAACAACTTATCTCCCTGATACACCCCATCAACTAACTACACGAATACCACCTGGTGGTTCACACTTACACTCACTCACCCATTTGACCATAAACAGAAATATTAATCTCAATCTTAAAATAATGATTCCTATGATACTCCAATACTGAAACTATTTACTGTACCAAAACAAAAGCATTCACATTGCTAAACTCACAAACTAGTATTTAGTCACTTAGCCATAATACCAACTTACCTCTTAATTTGTAATATTTTTAAATAAAGAATTAAACTAAGTCTGCCCGAAATGCCTAGCCATGCTAGGGGTTCTAGTGGTACACTCTGTAATCATTATTTAACTACATGTAAACCACACAACAACCAAATTCTGTAAATTCAACATTGTAATCTTTATAGAGAATAAACTTTGAATTTGAATTCTGTCCCTGCTCCCTGTGTCCCGGTCGACGAGCGTCGTTGACACTTTGCAGCCACATGTTCAAATGCACCACACAGTCGATAGGTTCTCCTTTGTCCGTCATATGTGACATAAACCTGAGTTTTAAAATCACTGTCACAAATGAAGGTATGGCTCGTCGCAAGGACAGTTTGAGAGTGAAAGATCCCTCACGCAGTCCCGCATACATACCATCTGACCATCGTCCAATCGTAGCTTGATGTATTACTCCATATTCTTCAAACGACGCTTTGATGTCTTCTTCATCCGCCTCAAAGGGGACATTCCGTATTTTTACCCAAGTATAGTACTTGGACACGTCCCTCATTCTCACTTCCAAACCAGGGTTAACTGTCATACACACATCCTGGTACTGATCCACCATTTTGTCATACGTCACAGTCGTCACAAATTTCACGAAGATTCTTGTTGAGCCGTTTAATGCAATGCCATACAGATCTTCATTGTTGATTCTATATGTATCTCGTAAGATAGCAGGCAGTAGAACAGATGCATTTGTGTTATACACCGCACCTTTCAACACTTCTATGCACACAGTGTTGACACGTCTCCTGATAGCCTGCGCCATCTTGAGAAAATCTCAGTGCTACCAACAGGTGCTAGCTCAACCACCAATGTCCATCCTCCACCAAGGTTAAGAGACGAATGCAGGAGCAAGGCGTAGCACAACCTCACGGCCCGAAAGCGATGGGGTCAATGGGTATCATTATTCAGAAGATTTTCCGCCATCCAGTGGCTTGTAGTACCGAGGTTGTTAGACGGTGTTGGAATTGGAGAGGAGGAGAGGTAATCGGCTGTCAGTCTCTTGATGAATCAAAACTTCAGTGATGAACACTTTAATCTAGGCTGATAAACTGATAACCTCTGCTGTTTCATCATATTCAAAAAACTTCTATACTGAATAAAGCCAAGGGATGGAAAAAATGAGAAAAACTACCCAGGTGTTGTATATGCCTCGGTCAACATGGAGGATAGTGGTGTACGGTTTTCCTTGCAACTGAGCATGTTGTATAGCATGTTGGAGGATATTAGTGCCAGCTTCACACAGCGACGACTCGCACATTACTGATTAAGACTTATTATGGAAAGTCTTAACTGTACTGAGCAGGCACAAGTCCTGGAGCGGCGTCTTGGCTCCCTCCACATGGTCCTGGAGCGTCTTTTATGCTCCCTCGAAGAGGTCCTGGAGCGCCTTCAAATCTCCCCCCCCCCCGCGTGGTCCTGGAGCGTCTTCAAATCTCCCACCACGTTGTCCTGGAGCATCTTTAAATCTCCCTCTACGTGGTCCTGGAGCGTCTTCAATGCTCCCTTCACGTGCTGGAGCGTCTTCAATGCACCCTCCACGTGGTGCTGGGGCGTCTTCAATGCACCCTCCACGTAGTCTTATAGCGTCTTCAATGCACCCTCCACGTAGTCTTGGAGCGTCTTCAATGCACCCTCCACGTAGTCCTGGAGCGTCTTCAATGCACCCTCCACGTAGTCTTGGAGCGTCTTCAATGCACCATCCACGTAGTCCTGGAGCGTCTTCAATGCACCCTCCACGTAGTCTTGGAGCGTCTTCAATGCACCCTCCACGTAGTCTTGGAGCGTCTTCAATGCACCATCCACGTAGTCCTGGAGCGTCTTCAATGCACCCTCCACGTAGTCTTGGAGCGTCTTCAATGCACACTCCACGTAGTCCTGGAGCGTCTTCAATGCACCCTCCACGTGGTCCTGGAGCGTCTTCAATGCTCCTTCCCTTTGGTCCTGGAGCGTCTTCAATGCTCCTTCCCTTTGGTCCAGGAGCGTCTTCAATGCTCCTTCCCTTTGGTCCAGGAGCGTTTTCAATGCTCCTTCCCTTTGGTCCAGGAGCGTCTTCAATGCTCCTTCCCTTTGGTCCTGGAGCGTCTTCAATGCTCCTTCCCTTTGGTCCAGGAGCGTCTTCAATGCTCCTTCCCTTTGCCCTTGGAGCGTCTTCAATGCTCCTTCCCTTTGGTCCTGGAGCGTCTTCAATGCTCCTTCCCTTTGGTCCAGGAGCGTCTTCAATGCTCCTTCCCTTTGGACCGGGAGCGTCTTCAATGCTCCTTCCCTTTGGACCGGGAGCGTCTTCAATGCTCCTTCCCTTTGGACCGGGAGCGTCTTCAATGCTCCTTCCCTTTGGTCCAGGAGCGTCTTCAATGCTCCTTCCCTTTGGTCCAGGAGCGTCTTCAATGCTCCCTCCCTTTGGCCTTAGAGCATCTTCAATGCTCCTTCCCTTTGGCCTTGGAGCATCTTCAATGCTCCTTCCCTTTGGCCTTGGAGCATCTTCAGTGCTCCTTCCCTTTGGTCCAGGAGCGTCTTCAATGCTCCTTCCCTTTGGTCCTGGAGCATCTTCAATGCTCCTTCCCTTTGGCCTTGGAGCATCTTCAATGCTCCTTCCCTTTGGCCTTGGAGCATCTTCAGTGCTCCTTTTCCTTTGGTCCTGGAGCATCTTCAGTGCTCCTTTTCCTTTGGTCCTGGAGCATCTTCAGTGCTCCTTTTCTTTTGGTCCTGGAGCATCTTCAGTGCTCCTTCCCTTTGGTCCTGGAGCTTCTTCAGTGCTCCTTCCCTTTGGTCCTGGAGCGTCTTCAGTGTTCCTTCCCTTTGGTCCTGGAGCGTCTTCAGTGTTCCTTCCCTTTGGTCCTGGAGCGTCTTCAGTGCTCCTTCCCTTTGGTCCTGGAGCGTCTTCAGTGCTCCTTCCCTTTGGTCCTGGAGCGTCTTCAGTGCTCCTTCCCTTTGGTCCTGGAGCGTCTTCAGTGTTCCTTCCCTTTGGTCCTGGAGCGTCTTCAGTGCTCCTTCCCTTTGGTCCTGGAGCGTCTTCAGTGCTCCTTCCCTTTGGTCCTGGAGCGTCTTCAGTGCTCCTTCCCTTTGGTCCTGGAGCGTCTTCAGTGCTCCTTCCCTTTGGTCCTGGAGCGTCTTCAGTGCTCCTTCCCTTTGGTCCTGGAGCGTCTTCAGTGCTCCTTCCCTTTGGTCCTGGAGCGTCTTCAGTGCTCCTTCCCTTTGGTTCTGGAGCGTCTTCAGTGCTCCTTCCCTTTGGTCCTGGAGCGTCTTCAATGCTCCTTCCATTTGGTCCTGGAGCATCTTCAATGCTCCTTTTCCTTTAGTTCTGGAGCGTCTTCAGGGCTCCTTTGGTTCTGGAGCGTCTTCAGGGCTCCTTTGGTTCTGGAGCGTCTTCAGGGCTCCTTTGGTTCTGGAGCGTCTTCAGGGCTCCTTTGGTTCTGGAGCGTCTTCAGGGCTCCTTTGGTTCTGGAGCGTCTTCAGGGCTCCTTTGGTTCTGGAGCGTCTTCAGGGCTCCTTTGGTTCTGGAGCGTCTTCAGGGCTCCTTTGGTTCTGGAGCGTCTTCAGGGCTCCTTTGGTTCTGGAGCGTCTTCAGGGCTCCTTTGGTTCTGGAGCGTCTTCAGGGCTCCTTTGGTTCTGGAGCGTCTTCAGGGCTCCTTTGGTTCTGGAGCGTCTTCAGGGCTCCTTTGGTTCTGGAGCGTCTTCAGGGCTCCTTTGGTTCTGGAGCGTCTTCAGGGCTCCTTTGGTTCTGGAGCGTCTTCAGGGCTCCTTTGGTTCTGGAGCGTCTTCAGGGCTCCTTTGGTCCTGGAGCGTCTTCAGGGCTCCTTTGGTCCTGGAGCGTCTTCAGGGCTCCTTTGGTCCTGGAGCGTCTTCAGGGCTCCTTTGGTCCTGGAGCGTCTTCAGGGCTCCTTTGGTCCTGGAGCGTCTTCAGGGCTCCTTTGGTCCTGGAGCGTCTTCAGGGCTCCTTTGGTCCTGGAGCGTCTTCAGGGCTCCTTTGGTCCTGGAGCGTCTTCAGGGCTCCTTTGGTCCTGGAGCGTCTTCAGGGCTCCTTTGGTCCTGGAGCGTCTTCAGGGCTCCTTTGGTCCTGGAGCGTCTTCAGGGCTCCTTTGGTCCTGGAGCGTCTTCAGGGCTCCTTTGGTCCTGGAGCGTCTTCAGGGCTCCTTTGGTCCTGGAGCGTCTTCAGGGCTCCTTTGGTCCTGGAGCGTCTTCAGGGCTCCTTTGGTCCTGGAGCGTCTTCAGGGCTCCTTCTCTTTTGGTTTTGGAAGGTCTTTAGTCTCCCGGGAGATTCTTCACCCCCCTTCCTCCTCCTTTCTTATTTATGGTGCTCGCCTTATTCAGGTTTTAGTGACTTTTTAGTTTGTTGAAATGTTTTTATTTTAACTGGTGTTAGGATGATGTTAAAACATGGGAAGCATATTACATAATGCCAATTGTCCTAAATTCCCAGACCTTTGCTAATTTCGTAAGCCTCGTGTGATCTGGTCACTTTATGGAAGCTTCCAAGTAGTTATTACTAAAAGTATGTGGAAGTAGTTTTTTCAACTTTAGAATCTTGATTCGATCCTAGCTCAGGTACTCGAGTGTTTGTGGGTGGCATCCTGTGAGTTGGTATTATATTATAGTTGAACTTTGAAATGAGTCGAAATAAGTTTGTCTGAAAGTTATACGGTGTATAATAACTGCCGTTTATTCCCATTATCTTTCACAAAATGATTTCTTTGGTTCAGCGGGCGGTCCCACCCAGAGTCTGGCTGCTGGTTTCATACCTACTAGTTTGAAGTGACTGCCTCCCTTGTTTTTAATCAGTGATTGATTCAGAAAGTTGTCACTTTGAACGGTACATACACAATGCATGGTCATTCTTAACCAAATATATTTTAACACACTAACCTCTTCCCTGAGTAACAAATTATTAAGCGTTCAAAGTGACATAAATAATATTTAAACTACCTAACAAATGTTGGCGTGCAGACACGTCTTAATCTTCTTATTGACCATTATGGGTTTATAGCTTTTCAATTAAGGTGTCTTGACAAGCTTTCAAACTGCTTGGTGGCTGTTACATGAATCTGGGTGTATGGTAATGGTCTAGTTTGACTGGTCAGTAGGTCTTCACTCCAGGCTGGGCTATCTGGTAGAAAAGTTTACAAAACGCGTGGTGCATTAGTCTTCCACTCTAAACTGGCAAGTCTGCACTGATGGCAGAGGTAGTCGGCACGGGGCTGGGAGAGCTGGTTCAACAGCAGGACCTCCAGAAGTTCAACTGCCTGGCACTCTCCTTCTCACGCTAAGTGCTTGGCTGATCCATTGCCTGTTGGGAGAGCTCCGATGCTTCTGTCCAGAATGCACGACGATACTTACGGAAAGGTAAGTAACTGCATAATTTGTGAAAGATTATATTAAACTTTTAATTATTTTTTAAATTGACATCCTAATGTGACTCCGACGAGAGCTGTGCCCTAGTGTTCCTCTTTCCCATCTCTGAAACAATGTATGCGTATTCACCCTATCAATTCCTGGGTATTTTGTACGTTTTATCGCCCTTAGTCTCACAACACGGGTAACCTCCACACAGTCCTGGAAACTACCAATACACAACACTAGTAATCACTTTGTCCTCCATTGACATCAGGCTGAATTCCCCGATCTTCTTCGTAGAGGAGAGGTGGGCTGCGGAAAACAATATGAAGTTCAACGATGAGAAATTTCAATTACTCAGATATGGTAAACATGAGGAAATTAAATATTCATCAGAGTACAAAACAAATTCTGGCCACAAAATAGAGCGAAACACCAACGTCAAAGACCTGGGAGTGATCATGTCGGAGGATCTCACCTTCAAGGACCATAACATTGTATCAATCGCATCTGCTAGAAAAATGACAGGATGGATAATGAGAACCTTCAAAACTAGGGAGGCCAAGCCCATGATGACACTCTTCAGGTCACTTGTTCTATCTAGGCTGGAATATTGCTGCACTCTAACAGCACCTTTCAAGGCAGGTGAAATTGCCGACCTAGAAAATGTACAGAGAACTTTCACGGCGCGCATAACGGAGATAAAACACCTCAATTACTGGGAGCGCTTGAGGTTTCTAAACCTGTATTCCCTGGAACGCAGGAGGGAGAGATACATGATTATATACACCTGGAAAATCCTAGAGGGACTAGTACCGAACTTGCACACGAAAATCACTCTCTACGAAAGCAAAAGACTTGGCAGACGATGCACCAACCCCCCAATGAAAAGCAGGGGTGTCACTAGCACGTTGAGAGACCATACAATAAGTGTCAGGGGCCCGAGACTGTTCAACTGCCTCCCAGCACACATAAGGGGGATTACCAACAAACCCCTGGCAGTCTTCAAGCTGGCACTGGACAAGCACCTAAAGTCAGTTCCTGATCAGCCGGGCTGTGGCTCGTACGTTGGTTTGCGTGCAGCCAGCAGCAACAGCCTGGTTGATCAGGGGCTGATCCACCAGGAGGCCTGGTCACAGACCGGGCCGCGGGGGCGTTGACCCCCGAAACTCTCTCCAGGTAAACTCCAGGTAAGGGAACAAGACCTCTGCATTCTCTCCAATTTCTTGACACTCTTCACCGGGTCTGGGTGCCATACTAGTGCTCCATATTTTAATATGGGCCTGACGTACACTGTATAGTGTCGTGAATGACTCCTTGCTTACACGTCTAAAATCTGTTCTCAAGATTTGCCAGACGCATATTGTTACGACTATGATGTCGTAACTTAAAATGGTCCTGGCTCCTATATGGCTGCTCAAACTGTTGTCTAAGAAGCTAATAACATAATGGTGTTCAGCCGAGTCAGGAGCTTATGATTGGTAAGTTATCCTAAGTTAACATATCACTTGATGGTAAAACCTTAACGGAAACTCTAAAACCTAGACCCTAGAGTTGTATTCTTTTATCTCTTGATTGAATATGATAGTTAAATACCATTGTTGTTTAACTGAGATCCAGGAAATAAAAACGCCCTTATGAATAAGGTACATTAAGTCTAAATTTGTTTACGCATAAATCTAAGGAAGTCGCACTTCATTTATTCCAGTCTGAAGCAATCCTGGTGAACTTGATCCGAGGAGTTGGAGTGCACCCCAAACTTGACGCGAGGAGCGAGTGCGGGGGGGGTTGAGAGGAGGGGGTACAAAAAAAAGGTTTGGAGGTTCTCGAAAGGGGGGCGGAGCCTCCACTCGAAGGTAGCCGTTCTGGCACACAAGACTACTTCGGATTATCATATTGACAAGGTACTCTCAGCCCGTATGGGTCACGAAACGCTGAAGGTACAAAGTTCTGAGTAGTGTACTATGAGTATATAACCAAGAAACAACTGTCAAAAAATATTAAAACTGGATAACTTCGCATTTAAAAATAATGTATAGATAAATGCTAGTTTGGAAATAAAGATAGGCGAGTGGAACAGTCTACCAAGTAGTTAACCAAGCCAGTCTTGGGTAGCTTAAAATGGCCTTTTTTTGGGTGAATTTGGTCTAAAAAGGACCTACCTAGTATGGGTAAGTAGTCTTGATGCAATGCTACTATATTTTTGTTCTCAGTTTTTTTGTATTTTAGAAATGCTTGACGTTTTTATGTTTAGGTGAAGCTCAGTTTATGGCGTCTATGGCGGGGATATTTCCTCTTTAATCTAAATTTGCTTCCACAGCCAGTGACAAGGAAAGAAAATTATGAAATGTGAGCAGATGGTATATAATTGTGATTAGCTCACGTCAGCAGTAAGTTAATGATGATAGAAATGGCTCGTGCTGAATAAGTAAGCAGTTCGTGTTGTGTATATACAACAAAGGTACTTGTAGGTATTGCTGACCCTGTCACTCACGGTGTGCTGGTACCTTGGTACTTGTAGGTGTTGCTGACCCTGTCACTCACGGTGTGCTGGTACCTTGGTACTTGTAGGTGTTGCTGACCCTGTCACTCACGGTGTGCTGGTACCTTGGTACTTGTAGGTGTTGCTGACCCTGTCACTCACGGTGTGCTGGTACCTTGGTACTTGTAGGTGTTACTGACCCTGTCACTCACGGTGTGCTGGTATCTTGGTACTTGTAGGTGTTGCAGACCCTGTCACTCACGGTGTGCTGGTACCTTGGTACTTGTAGGTGTTGCTGACCCTGTCACTCACGGTGTGCTGGTACCTTGGTACTTGTAGGTGTTGCTGACCCTCTGTCACTCACGGTGTGCTGGTACCTTGGTACTTGTAGGTGTTGCTGACCCTGTCACTCACGGTGTGCTGGTACCTTGGTACTTGTAGGTGTTGCTGACCCTCTGTCACTCACGGTGTGCTGGTACCTTGGTACTTGTAGGTGTTGCTGACCCTGTCACTCACGGTGTGCTGGTACCTTGGTACTTGTAGGTGTTGCTGACCCTCTGTCACTCACGGTGTGCTGGTACCTTGGTACGTGTAGGTGTTGCTGACCCTCTGTCTCTCACGGTGTGCTGGTACCTTGGTACTTGTAGGTGTTGCTGACCCTGTCACTCACGGTGTGCTGGTACCTTGGTACTTGTAGGTGTTGCTGACCCTCTGTCACTCACGGTGTGCTGGTACCTTGGTACTTGTAGGTGTTGCTGACCCTCTGTCACTCACGGTGTGCTGGTACCTTGGTACTTGTAGGTGTTGCTGACCCTGTCACTCACGGTGTGCTGGTACCTTGGTACTTGTAGGTGTTGCTGACCCTGTCACTCACGGTGTGCTGGTACCTTGGTACTTGTAGGTGTTGCTGACCCTGTCACTCACGGTGTGCTGGTACCTTGGTACTTGTAGGTGTTGCTGACCCTCTGTCACTCACGGTGTGCTGGTACCTTGGTACTTGTAGGTGTTGCTGACCCTCTGTCACTCACGGTGTGCTGGTACCTTGGTACTTGTAGGTGTTGCTGACCCTCTGTCACTCACGGTGTGCTGGTACCTTGGTACTTGTAGGTGTTGCTGACCCTCTGTCACTCACGGTGTGCTGGTACCTTGGTACTTGTAGGTGTTGCTGACCCTGTCACTCACGGTGTGCTGGTACCTTGGTACTTGTAGGGGTTGCTGACCCTGTCACTCACGGTGTGCTGGTACCTTGGTACTTGTAGGTGTTACTGACCCTGTCACTCACGGTGTGCTGGTACCTTGGTACTTGTAGGTGTTGCTGACCCTGTCACTCACGGTGTGCTGGTACCTTGGTACTTGTAGGTGTTGCTGACCCTGTCACTCACGGTGTGCTGGTACCTTGGTACTTGTAGGTGTTGCTGACCCTGTCACTCACGGTGTGCTGGTACCTTGGTACTTCTAGGTGTTGCTGACCCTGTCACTCACGGTGTGCTGGTACCTTGGTACTTGTAGGTGTTGCTGACCCTCTGTCACTCACGGTGTGCTGGTACCTTGGTACTTGTAGGTGTTGCTGACCCTCTGTCACTCACGGTGTGCTGGTACCTTGGTACTTGTAGGTGTTGCTGACCCTGTCACTCACGGTGTGCTGGTACCTTGGTACTTGTAGGTGTTGCTGACCCTCTGTCACTCACGGTGTGCTGGTACCTTGGTACTTGTAGGTGTTGCTGACCCTGTCACTCACGGTGTGCTGGTACCTTGGTACTTGTAGGTGTTGCTGACCCTGTCACTCACGGTGTGCTGGTACCTTGGTACTTGTAGGTGTTACTGACCCTGTCACTCACGGTGTGCTGGTATCTTGGTACTTGTAGGGGTTGCTGACCCTGTCACTCACGGTGTGCTGGTACCTTGGTACTTGTAGGTGTTGCTGACCCTGTCACTCACGGTGTGCTGGTACCTTGGTACTTGTAGGTGTTGCTGACCCTGTCACTCACGGTGTGCTGGTACCTTGGTACTTGTAGGTGTTGCTGACCCTGTCACTCACGGTGTGCTGGTACCTTGGTACTTGTAGGTGTTGCTGACCCTGTCACTCACGGTGTGCTGGTACCTTGGTACTTGTAGGTGTTGCTGACCCTGTCACTCACGGTGTGCTGGTACCTTGGTACTTGTAGGTGTTGCTGACCCTGTCACTCACGGTGTGCTGGTACCTTGGTACTTGTAGGTGTTGCTGACCCTGTCACTCACGGTGTGCTGGTACCTTGGCAACACATTATAATAGTTGTCTTCGTGTCTACATTTCTACCCACGTCCTGGTTGGTGTCATCACAAGATGCCCTTCATTCCCCCTCAGGAAATAGAGATTCTTGGGTTAAAGATTTGGTGCTTTTATTGAATTGTTGCAGGTTGCTTTAGATTTATTTTTAATTTACAATTAAGCCAGCGCTAAACCCGTATGGGTCATTCGGCAAGTTACTGAGCATAATTAAGAAGAAAGAGTTGGTGGAATAAAGGAAGAGCAATTGATTCACTTGTTTATTGGTTAAGTTTTGAAGGATGATGATGTAGGTTAAGACAGTCAACACAGTGTTGTACTGAAAATTGTGTTAAAATCTAAAACAGGAAAAACATTCTGCAATTTTCTAGTTGAATCAAGATGTTTTATTGTTGTTGATGATGATCTTGCTGCTACACATGTTTTATTGTTGTTGCTGATGATCTTGCAGCTACACATGTTTTATTGTTGCTGATGATGATCTTGCCGCTACACATGTTTTATTGTTGCTGCTGATGATCTTGCCGCTACACATGTTTTATTGTTGCTGTTGATGATCTTGCTGCTACACATGTTTTATTGTTGTTGCTGATGATCTTGCTGCTACACATGTTTTATTGTTGTTGCTGATGATCTTGCTGCTACACATGTTTTATTGTTGTTGCTGATGATCTTGCTGCTACACATGTTTTATTGTTGTTGCTGATGATCTTGCTGCTACACATGTTTTATTGTTGTTGCTGATGATCTTGCTGCTACACATGTTTTATTGTTGTTGCTGATGATCTTGCTGCTACACATGTTTTATTGTTGCTGCTGATGATCTTGCTGCTACACATGTTTTATTGTTGTTGCTGATGATCTTGCTGCTACACATGTTTTATTGTTGCTGCTGATGATCTTGCTGCTACACATGTTTTATTGTTGTTGCTGATGATCTTGCTGCTACACATGTTTTATTGTTGCTGCTGATGATCTTGCTGCTACACATGTTTTATTGTTGCTGCTGATGATCTTGCTGCTACACATGTTTTATTGTTGCTGCTGATGATCTTGCTGCTACACATGTTTTATTGTTGTTGATGATGATCTTGCCGCTACACATGTTTTATTGTTGCTGATGATGATCTTGCTGCTACACATGTTTTATTGTTGTTGATGATGATCTTGCCGCTACACATGTTTTATTGTTGCTGCTGATGATCTTGCTGCTACACATGTTTTATTGTTGCTGCTGATGATCTTGCTGCTACACATGTTTTATTGTTGTTGATGATGATCTTGCCGCTACACATGTTTTATTGTTGCTGCTGATGATCTTGCTGCTACACATGTTTTATTGTTGCTGCTGATGATCTTGCTGCTACACATGTTTTATTGTTGTTGATGATGATCTTGCCGCTACACATGTTTTATTGTTGCTGATGATGATCTTGCTGCTACACATGTTTTATTGTTGCTGCTGATGATCTTGCTGCTACACATGTTTTATTGTTGCTGCTGATGATCTTGCCGCTACACATGTTTTATTGTTGTTGATGATCTTTTTGCTACACATGTTTTATTGTTGCTGCTGATGATCTTGCCGCTACACATGTTTTATTGTTGCTGATGATGATCTTGCTGCTACACATGTTTTATTGTTGTTGCTGATGATCTTGCTGCTACACATGTTTTATTGTTGCTGCTGATGATCTTGCTGCTACACATGTTTTATTGTTGCTGCTGATGATCTTGCTGCTACACATGTTTTATTGTTGTTGATGATGATCTTGCCGCTACACATGTTTTATTGTTGCTGCTGATGATCTTGCTGCTACACATGTTTTATTGTTGTTGATGATGATCTTGCTGCTACACATGTTTTATTGTTGTTGATGATGATCTTGCCGCTACACATGTTTTATTGTTGCTGCTGATGATCTTGCTGCTACACATGTTTTATTGTTGTTGATGATCTTGCTGCTACACATGTTTTATTGTTGCTGCTGATGATCTTGCTGCTACACATGTTTTATTGTTGTTGATGATCTTGCTGCTACACATGTTTTATTGTTGTTGCTGATGATCTTGCTGCTACACATGTTTTATTGTTGCTGCTGATGATCTTGCTGCTACACATGTTTTATTGTTGTTGATGATCTTGCCGCTACACATGTTTTATTGTTGCTGCTGATGATCTTGCTGCTACACATGTTTTATTGTTGTTGATGATGATCTTGCCGCTACACATGTTTTATTGTTGCTGCTGATGATCTTGCTGCTACACATGTTTTATTGTTGCTGCTGATGATCTTGCTGCTACACATGTTTTATTGTTGCTGCTGATGATCTTGCCGCTACACATGTTTTATTGTTGCTGCTGCTGATCTTTAATTCACCCGTCTTGGATATTTACCTTACTGTGTTTAACCCAGGTGAAGACACACGGGATTGTTAAAGGTGACGCGAGGATCAAGACAGCCAGTGACGGTGTGTGTGACGGCTGTGGTGACGGTGGTGGTGTAGGTGATGCTAGTGAAGATACGTGTGACAGTAGTCACCAGCCCTGGTGCTGTCAACCTCTCCCTGGCTTCAACACCTGACAACACATCATAATATCGTAAGCCGTTAACTTTCTATTAATCAAACGAATGTTAATTTTATAACGATATCATTGTAACGTAGTCATTGAATCTCGTCCTTTTGATGCTGGTAAATGGATCTTTAGCCAAGTAATAGAAATTGCCTTTTCCCTTCGATCAAACCACAATACCACGCATTTGTTAGGGCTCTGTAGACTTTGGATTTAGTGCTTCCCGTTCAGTGTATTAATATTACTGGTTATAACCTGGGCTACCTTCTCCACCCTCTCCCCCCTCCCCCACACACACCAACTTCCCATTCAGAAGTATTGATGTCCTAGGATGACTGTAAAACACCTAGCTTTGCTGGGTGCGTCATTCATGTAGGATTGAGTTGTCCCGTGGGTTAGAGCGTCATATGCGATTTTTGCTCACCATGAGGTGGGCCAAAACGACATGCATTTGAATCCTCGGCTAGTCGCAGAGTTATTGATAAATACCACTCGTTCGTGGTTACAATAATATATGTATAATTGTATATGTGTGTATAATTGTGTATGTATAATTGTATGTGTATAATTATGTGTATGTGTATGTATAATTGTATGTGTATATATATAATTGTATGTGTATATATATATATATATATATATATATATATATATATATATATATATATATATATATATATATATATATATATATAAATATTATTATTATTATATAATTGTGTGTGTGTGTAGAGCCGCCACCTAGGGAGGTTCTACTCTCCTGACAAATGTGTAAAACGGGAATTTGTTTTACTCTGTAGTGACCTTTATGGGTTTAGCGATTAGTTATTATTATAATAATACTCTGTAGCAGGATTACTGTTTTTTTTCTCTTAAAAATCTAAACTGACATGTACATCTTCCTGCTACTACTTACACATACCTGTTTATCTTGTGCTGTTCTTCATGCATGATTATACACACTTATTTAATTCCTCAAAACGAAATACAAGAAATATTATCTCCATAAAAATGAGAAATGCTTCTTTTTAAATCATGTGTCGTAAAAGACTTCAATACTGGGAACAAGGAGATCGTAACCCCTTCTGTATAAATTAAAACGAATAAATTCTTAAGTGTGAGAATGTGTGAATGTAAGTGGATGGAGTACGGATGGGAAGAGTTGAGGAAGATGGCACATGCTGAATGTCCTGTCTAAGAGAAACAAAGCTAAATGGGGTAGGAAAATTTTAGTGGGGAAGAGTAAATAGTTAAGTCTGGTGCATGTTAAGGAAGTAGAACTAAATACAGTGTTAATATTAAAGTATTAATTATTGAAGGAGAGGAATTAAGGATATTTAAATTAAAGAATGTGAATTAAAATAGGGAATGTGAGAAGTAGTTGTTTATGCACCCGAGGTAAAGAGGAGTGTACAGTAGAGATATTTTGGGAAGAGTTAAGTGTCGGAGAATTTTGATCCAGCTGTAAATAAATGTTGGGGGGGGGGGGTTGTAGGTAGGTTTGAAGTGCCAGGGGTAAATGATAACCTTTAATTGAACTCTGTACAGAAAGAGGTTTAGTATAGGTAATGTGTATCAGAAAGACGATTAATAAATGCAGTATTTTTTAGACTGTAATAGATAAAAGGTTGATGGATAGACTTCAAGACGTGCATGGCTGTAGAAAAGCGAGAGGTAGCTAGTTATTTGGTGGTAGCTACAGTGAGAGGTAGACGGGGTACGAGGATAATGTCATCAGTGGGTAAGTGAAATGAAAGCTAATAAATTACAGGAAATAGGATAAGATATAAGCAACAACTTGGAGAACGATAGTATAGATATATTACAGGGAATGACGGGATGAAGAGTTATAGTATACGTAGATAAATGATGCAAAGAGCAGATAAGTTGATGAATTAGACAAATGTGCAACCCTTGGGCATCTTTCTTGAGGAAGACACTGCGTGGCGAAACGTTTCCTCAGTAAAGATACCCATGTGTTGCGTATGTCTAATTCTGGTATTGTGTAGATTTAAAAATTCTGTTAGAGTATGCAGCAGAACTTTGTGGGTATAAGAGGGTGGGTACCATAGGGAAAAGGAGAGTGGTGGAATTTCATGCATTGGGCATGAAGATAGTCTTGTAGGAATGATAAAGAACTAGATGTGAAAGAGATGAAAATATGCAAGGCAGTGAATAGAATGAGGGGGATAAAGCAGCTGGAACAGATGGGATTAAGACAGACGTTAAAAGGAAATAATATAGTTTGGGAGTGGTTGGGATTTTCACTCTATGCATGAAAGCCGGAAGGTTCCTACAGAAAGGGGGGGGGGGTGAAAATTATAGGGCTTAAATCTGTTGAGTATATCAGTGTGTGGTAGTAATAATTGGAAGAATTAAGGGTAAGACAGTTGAATTGCAGAGGATCAAAGGTTTTTAGAGTAAAGGATGTATAAACCAAGGGCTTTACATTGAAGAAATACTTAAAAGTAAAGAAGTTTTTGTTACATGTGTGGATTAAGGAAAGAAAGTATAAAGGAGCAATATGGCAGATGTTGCATTATTATTATTCTTATTATTATTATTATAATCAAAAAAGAAGCGCTATGTTGCAAACGAATGAAATAGTTGGTACGTTGCTAAAAGCAGTAAAGAACTTTGTGGATAGTGAGGCTCAGGTGAGGATATACAGGAGGAAAGAGTATTTATTTTCCAATGAAAGTAGACCTTAGAGGGATGTAATGTCACAATGGTTTAACACATTCATCGATGAGGTTGTAAAAAATAAAATACTAGGATACTTGGCGGGGTGTCGAATTGAACATAAAAGATTTGATACAGTGGGAGGAGTTGGTTTTGTCAGTGACAATTAGTTTGGGATATTAAAAAGTTGCCAAGGTTTTTGGACGAATTTGGGAACGTAGGCAGGAGCAAGGTGATGAGAGTAATAGTCTAGGCAGTGAAAGTTTTGATATCGAATTGTAGGGAAGGAATATGGAGACAGTGAGGGAGGGGGTGGGGGAAACGCGGGTGGTGAGGCATTTGAAGAGACAAAGGGGGAAATGTTCTAGAGAAGTGGTGCCAACAGTGTTAAATGCATGTGAAGCATTGTTTTTAAACAGTGTTCCTGGAAGCGGTGGAAACGTGTTTGAGGGCACCGTGTGCCGTGAATACTATGTAGAGAATTCAGAGCTTGGAGATGGTGTGTGGTTACCAAAGCATTAGAGGGCTGAAGAGGGGCTGAGATGGTTTGGATATTTAGAGGATGGACCACAATACGATTACTAAGAAAGAGTATAAATTTGGAGTGGAGGTAAGGAGGGTAAGGGATCATCCCAGGACAGGCTGGGTGAAAAGCTGAAAGCTTAGTGCTAAAGCTTTGGACATCTGACAGGCGTATGTGAACGCATTAGGTAAGAGTGAAGGAAAGTGGCTTTTATGACGTGCTGTTGGAGTGCGAGCTGGGTAACATGAAGTGATCTAAGGAAACTGGTTAGCTGGACTTGAGAATCCTGGAGATGGAAAATAAGATTTGTATTAATTACTCTTACAAAATGCATGAAATGGTAAATACTCGTTCACCTGAAGTGAAGCAATGTGAGCAGAGTATTGCGGGTGCAAGCAGGTTGTGAAGCTGGACAGAATGGAGTTAAATAAGACAAGCTAACAATAAACTCAATCGGAAAAGTAGTTAAACTAGAAGCCATAAGAGTGTAAGGTGATCAGAATATAAAATTAAGCGAACGATAATAAATGGTGAGGTACAGTGGACTGAGGTAAGATATAACTACTAGTTAAGCAGTGCGCTCAGTCAATATAAACAGATGACAGCAAGTACATTAGGAAGTGGAGAAAGATAAGAGAAGGGGAAGACTCTTACCCTGGTTAAGTGGAGTATCGTCGTCCAAGACGGAAGTTGGAGTGTGCAGGTTCCTGCCACCGCGCCCCTCCACCTCCTCCATGGACGGCCTTAATAAAGTGAAATTTGTCAACAACATTTTGTTGAATTGTTCGCCTCTACTCCGGTTTTTCTTGTTATACAGCCACGTGACGTGTATAATGAACATTTTTTGCCAGTTCACCTTCAACCAAGAATGTATTTATCCGGGAATAAGAACCACGACTAATGCTACTTAAATCAGTAAGTATGGGATGTATAATGTGAAGTGATGCAGCATCAGAGTCTTGGTACAGCAATGATTGTTGTATATCTTCAGCTGATCTGATGCATCTTATTTTAAGCTTATAATGATGGTTTTAGTGCTTTAATGTTTCTTTGTAACAGCTGAAAACACACAAGAATTTTGGGCATCACTTCTTGTGTACCTATAATACAACCTATTGTTTTTTTTTCTATTGAAAGTGGGCAAACGAGTCTTAATTCTTTCCTATCATTTTATGCCTTAAATGACGGTTGTCTGATTTTTTTTTTTGGGGGGGAGGAGGGGGTTGTCTACCGCTGAGTCATCAGGATGAATCCTCTCTACTCGCTACCACCTTATTTACTGTAATAGTAGTACAAACCTCTCACAGTTGTAAGTAATAAACAATTGAGGGAAAGATTGAAAAATTAGGTCCTCTGAGATCGGTGAATTTTTATTTTGGCTCATTCATTCTGTGTCTCTCTGTCTCTATCTCTCTCTCTGTCTGTCTCTGTCTGTCTCTCACTCTCTCTCTCTCTCTCTCTCTCTCTCTCTCTCTCTCTCTCTCTCTCTCTCTCTCTCTCTTATAATTGTCTTCAAGTGTGAAAAAAAAATGTATTCATTGTAATAACATTCAAATCATGAGGACATGTTTTCTGGTGAATGTGATACTCGTGATGGAGAGGTGGGAGTAAACATCAGTGGTGACACAGTGGTAACTCTCTCACAACTCATGGTAAACATCAGTGGTGACAGTGGTAACTCTCTCACAACTCATGGTAAACATCAGTGGTGACACAGTGGTAACTCTCACAACTCATGGTAAACATCAGTGGTGACAGTGGTAACTCTCTCACAACTCATGGTAAACATCAGTGGTGACACAGTGGTAACTCTCACAACTCATGGTAAACATCAGTGGTGACAGTGGTAACTCTCTCACAACTCATGGTAAACATCAGTGGTGACACAGTGGTAACTCTCACAACTCATGGTAAACATCAGTGGTGACAGTGGTAACTCTCTCACAACTCATGGTAAACATCAGTGGTGACACAGTGGTAACTCTCACAACTCATGGTAAACATCAGTGGTGACAGTGGTAACTCTCTCACAACTCATGGTAAACATCAGTGGTGACACAGTGGTAACTCTCACAACTCATGGTAAACATCAGTGGTGACACAGTGGTAACTCTCTCACAACTCATGGTAAACATCAGTGGTGACACAGTGGTAACTCTCACAACTCATGGTAAACATCAGTGGTGACAGTGGTAACTCTCTCACAACTCATGGTTCAAGAAACCCTAATGTTCATTCTACCTTAAAATTAAACGTAAGAGAAATGTGCTTGAAGTAGTCGTCTTAGCTTCGCTTCCGTATTAATTTGCGTACACAGAAGAGCCCCGCTTGACAGTTTCACTGTACGGCGCTTCGCTAATGCAGCGGTTTAAAATTATACCCATTCTTCATTTATTTAGACTTCCTACTGTAAATATATTCACTACTCACTATAAACTAAGGATGAAAATATTCTTAGGTAAGTAATATGTGTACTGTATATGCATTTTTTTAGGCCTAGGTCTTGCAAAACTGCCTGATAACATCAGTAGCCTGGAACCTAACCTGCTGTATAAGCGGGGCCGTCACTATGACAACGCTCAGTTTATGCTGGATCAGTTCTCGAATGACGCCCAACGAATGTATAAAAATATACCTATTTCAAGTAACTTTCTTTTCCAAGGTTGCAAATCACTTTATTTTTTATATCTGAAACCTTTAAAAATCTTAAAACCTATGTGATAACTGTTTTTATGAAACTTAAGTAATGTCTACAATTAAAAGGCTAAGGAAAAAAAAGTGGGTAAGAAAATTCAAGCAGTTTAGTTTCTCCATTAAACTATTTCCAAGTACTGTATTTTAAAAGATTTTTCTAGAGCAAGTTTATCTCGGAGATCTCAAGAGTCGTTCCTTTGTCCCGGTATTCAGACTTCAGATTCAAAATAAATTTGTTTTCGTAAACAAACGTTAAAAAGTGTTTAGCAGTTTTAGAGAAAAATTATTGAAATTTTCAGAAATGTAGTCAAATATTATATTCATTTTTTCTAAAAATTTTTTTTTTTTTCGTTTAAACTCTTCCTCGGTCTGTAGTGCTAACTTAAATTATCATTTAATTGGTATTCTCTTAAGAATGATCTTTTCATTAGTCTTGTGTGCACATGTTTAACGTTTATACTCTTCAGTGGAGTATTAACATTCGGACAACTTTAAATCTAAACAGGAAAACTAGTCAGTGTTTGTAAAGACAAAATATGCTGGGATTAAAGCGTCAGACACATTGATAAATAAACAACCACAAGAAGAGAAATACGAAACCAGTATTAAATGAGAAACGTATTTAGGCTTCAGTCAGGTCCTGAAGATGTCTCGGACAGAGACCGAAATATACACACATCACCTGTTTGATGTTTGTCGAAGTGGTTCTTCACTTTACATCAAATAATACACACAAAAATGCAATTCAAAATAGTTGAGAACAAGAAAGTTAACGGGAAGGACTGGTACTAAACCATGCTAAAATTTGAATAAAGGTCTGGTACAAAATGCCAGCAGAATTAGTCTTCTGAATCATATCATTAATGTTAACATACTAGAAAGTTGCTCTTAAGTTCTTGAATGGGCTGTCTTCTAGAGCGCTGCATCCCCTCAAGGAAGATTCCTTGATGCTCGTGAGGGGCTCTTGATCTAGGAAATTTGATTTATACTCCAATTCCCTGAATTAAGCCTGACTGCCTTTCGCCCCCCCTACCCCCACAGGCGCTATATAACCTATACAGATTTACCGCTTCCCCATAATAGAATGCTGGAAGGACTAGTGGCCATCCATGGAGTAAGGACATAACCCATACTCATATAATTTGTGGAATTTCTCGCATTAATTTGCAAATTTCTCTATTTACATTATGTAGGTTAGGTTTACGTGAATTAAATTATTTAAACAAATGATACAAAGTTTTGACACTGACAAGTCACCCACTGAGAGTACTACACATACATGTTCACTGTTCAACAGTCACTTGAATCACTGTTCCCACAATGCCCATTGTGACGGACAAATTTTTTGTTGCCTCACACACAGGCCTAATTTATCCGTGTAGGCCTAGCATTCCCAATCACGGCAATTTAAGGGAGTTAGAATTTAAACGTTGTATGACTGGACAGGCACCTAAAGTAGTACCTGACCTGCCGGGCTGTGGTTCGTACGTGTAGCCAGTAGTAACAACCTAGTTGATCAGGCCCTGATCCACCGCGAGGATGGACTGAAGGAAAGCACAAGCAATCTTAGTAAGGAAAAAAACAAGTAAGACCAGATAAATACCGTGTGTGTGCTGGACGACCTCAGTTACACTGTATTTGCGCTAAACTTTCTCAGTGTTTCACCGTGGGCTATCGACTAACTTTTAAACTTGTTTATACGTAATAATTATATGCAGAGCGCTGAGCTAGGGACGAGAAGTTCGACCAAACCTGTTTAAAACCCCGGTCTTGTTGGCGGAGCTTAAGATGCGTCATGAAAGTACGTAAATAAATTATAATTATGATAATAAATATTCCGAAAAATACCGTTTTATATATATATATAAATAATTAAAATGTATATATACTTATTAAAATAGCACTTGTTCGTGGTTATAATATATACTGCTTGTGGGTTAGTTAAAGATTAGCCGGTATTCTCCCGGCCCGGGCCTTTTCCAAGTGGTGGCCCGGCCTGCTTGTGGGGCTGGCAACACCACCATCGTATGTCCTCGCAACATGAAGCAAGCCTAGTGCGCTAGGCTCGTGTTTAATAGGCTTGTATGGTACAGTGGTTTAGACCGTCGTGAATTTTAGCGCTCTTCCCACGAGGCATGCTAAAACAAAACAAAAAAAAAACAAAAAAAAAAAGGGGTTCGATCCCCAGGCTAGCCGCAGTGTGCTATATATATATATATATATATTATAATAATTTATATAATTTATATATATATAATAATTATATATATAAAATATTCAAACAGCTCCGGGGAGAACCTTGATTTTTCCCTGAGGTACGTTTATCTTCTCTGAGGATGAGGGTCCCCAGTAAAGTTTATATATATATATATATATATATATATATATATATATATATATATATATATATATATATATATATATATATATATATATATAATCTTTAAAATAGTGCAACCGAACTTAACGCAGAATAATTATAAAGTTATTGCCCATAATAAAAACTTTGGGGTTTAGTGCTTTCTCTTGAATAATTCATTATAACCTACTTTAGCCCCTAGTTTTGATTATAATCTAACATACACAGTTTAAAAATGTAATATTGTATGACCCTTAAGATTTCGTTCGGATTTTTAATCCCGGAGGGTTAGCCACCCAGGATAATCCAAGAAAGTCAGTGCGTCATCGAGGACTGTAACTTATTTCCATTGTGGTTCTCAATCTTGTCCCCCAGGATGCGACCCACACCAGTCGACTAACACCCAGGTACCTATTTGCTGCTAGGTGAACATAACAGGTGTAAGGAAACGTGTCGAAATGTTTCCATCCGCCGGGAATCGAACCCGGGCCCTCCGTGTGTGAAGCGGGAGCTTTAGCCACCAGGCTAAACTCGTCTGGATTGCAATGTTGCTGATACACCGGTCTTGATAACGGTCAGCGACACGCCTAAATGTCCAGCTCAGAATGGGTGGGTCTCGAACTCATGGCAGAGTTATCTTTAAAACTGTCAGATCAATAATTGTAGATTCGTTTTCAATAATGTTATTACGACCAAGTCAAAATCACCAGTTTTACAGTTTCATTTATTTTGTAAGTAATTAAAACACTACGAAGGAAGATATTTTTTTCAGTCGTGTAGTAGACATGTGGAGAGAAACGAAGATTATACCAGGAGTATGTTTCATGACTCAAGAAATCGTAATGACACGATTGCAAACAAACCATACCCCCGGCCGGGATTGAACCCGCGGTCATAGAAATATACCTAGTTGGATGAATCTTATTGTGGCTAGCTGGTCTAGTGGCTAACGCGACGGGCTGGAGTTTTGAGACTCTATGACCGCGGGTTCAATCCCGGCCGGGGGTATGGTTAGTATGTTTCATGTTGCTTAACAATTCACAAACGGGAGAATCTTATCTGGGGTCTGGCTGTGTGGCGTCAATACTGCAGCTTTGATGTGGGTTCAGGTTCGAATCCTGCTCTGGACGGAGATAATGTTTGTAAATTGAGATTAAACGCTGACGCAAGTTCAATGTGCACGTAAGCGTAAATTTAGTTTTGCCGTAACGCGAATTTAGTATTGACGGAGGCTAAGTTTAATGTTTACGTAAGTTTGCTGTTGGCATTAGTTTACCTGGAGACCTGGAGTTTACCTGGAGAGAGTTCCGGGGGTCAACGCCCCCGCGGCCCGATCTGTGACCAGGCCTCCTGGTGGATCAGAGCCTGATCAACCAGGCTGTTGCTGCTGGCTGCACGCAAACCAACGTACGAGCCACAGCCCGGCTGATCCGGAACTAACTTTAGGTGCTTGTCCAGTGCCAGCTTGAAGACTGCCAGGGGTCTGTTGGTAATCCCCCTTATGTATGCTGGGAGGCAGTTGAACAGTCTCGGGCCCCTG
Source organism: Cherax quadricarinatus (assembly GCF_038502225.1). Lineage (NCBI taxonomy): Eukaryota > Metazoa > Arthropoda > Malacostraca > Decapoda > Parastacidae > Cherax > Cherax quadricarinatus. The sequence goes on along the minus strand of NC_091309.1, from coordinate 31,599,754 downwards.
ACACTTACTGTATGGTCTCTTAACGTGCTAGTGACACCCCTGCTTTTCATTGGGGGGATGGTGCATCGTCTGCCAAGTCTTTTGCTTTCGTAGTGAGTGATTTTCGTGTGCAAGTTCGGTACTAGTCCCTCTAGGATTTTCCAGGTGTATATAATCATGTATCTCTCCTTCCTGCGTTCCAGGGAATACAGGTTTAGGAACCTCAAGCGCTCCCAGTAATTGAGGTGTTTTATCTCCGTTATGCGCGCCGTGAAAGTGCTCTGTACATTTTCTAGGTCGGCAATTTCACCTGCCTTGAAAGGTGCTGTTAGTGTGCAGCAATATTCCAGCCTAGATAGAACAAGTGACCTGAAGAGTGTCATCATTGGCTTGGCCTCCCTAGTTTTGAAGGTTCTCATTATCCATCCTGTCATTTTTCTAGCAGATGCGATTGATACAATGTTATGGTCCTTGAAGGTGAGATCCTCCGACATGATCACTCCCAGGTCTTTGACGTTGGTGTTTCGCTCTATTTTGTGGCCAGAATTTGTTTTGTACTCTGATGAAGATTTAATTTCCTCGTGTTTACCATATCTGAGTAATTGAAATTTCTCATCGTTGAACTTCATATTGTTTTCTGCAGCCCACTGAAAGATTCGGTTGATGTCCGCCTGGAGCCTTGCAGTGTCTGCAATGTTTACATAGTGTTTACATAGTGTTTACATTGACGCGAGTATAGCGTGACCAGTTCCTCTCCGTAATTTCTAGATTTCCGCCTAGGCATAATTTCGGGCCCTGAGGTGGAGAGAAGCCGAAGATAGATCCTCTGACTCTCGCGACAGTGGCCGGATAAACGCTACCATCTCCCTCTCTGAAACTTGGCTTTGGTTGCCCCTTCGCCTTGCTTGGTGTACCCTCGGTCAGTAAACTACTGTCTAGTCTCTAGTGCGTTTATCGTGTGCTACAAGTACCCAGCTCGCCAGCTACCACGCCAGTCCACACGGCAATAACGGACGAGGTGGAGTGTCCACACCACCCTCACAATCTTGCCTCTGCACACATTATGTAACTGTTGACATAGGCGTGAACTTAGTATTGCAAGTCTGATATTGGCGTAGATTCAAGTATACTGGTGATACACGCTTTAACGTTGGAGTCCTAAGTTTATAATTTGTAAATATATTTACGCTGGCTGTTTTTCCGTTTCAAAAGTGTCTGAGAGATATTTCCCTGTAATATTGTTGCAGCGCTATGACCCTAGTAGGTTTAGCTCTTTGTTTTTATTATAGTAGTGCAATATTGTTGCAGAGGCGCAAAGAATTCATACATTAAGAATGAAGAAATGTATACTTACAGAACATTTGTTGTGGTAGTGGTTATAGCAGGTTCAGTTGTCAGGGAGGTGGTAGAGACCTCAGGAATGGTGGTAGTTGGTTGTATTTCTTCGTCGCTAGCGATGGTAGCTTGTATTGATGGTTCCTCAGGTGTGGTGGTAGTTGGCGAGTTGAACATGGTGATAGTCGTGTCTTGAGTAGTCGTGTCGGGGATGTTGGTGGCTGTGTTGGCCTCATCGTCATTTGCTGAGCGGGTACTGATGTAGATCTCAGTGACGATGGGTCTGATATTGGTGGCAGTTGATAGATAAGATGTGGCGATGAATTTGGTAGTAGTTATGAATTGTGTGATGGTTGGTCTGCGCGAAGTGGTGTATTTGGAGATGTCTTGTGTGTGGGAAGTGATGATGATGATAGAGGCAGCTGGTATGAAGAATTTGCTGGGGGTTGCTGGGTGGGCGATGATGGTTGTCGTTGGGGTGTAGGGGACGGTGGTGGTGTGGTAGTGGTGGTCGCTGGGTCGGCAGGAGACATCAGTGACGTAGGAGGTACAGGTTACCAGCGTGGTACTGTCAGTCTTCAAGACGGTCAGTATCTGCCCCAAACACTCGCTAGTTAGTTACAACAACTCAAAACCTTCAACACCTCTCTCAACAAAACAAAAATGATAAAATAGTTTAGGTGAAACTATATTGCGACAGTTTAATAAATACTATTACAAATAACTCTGACATCACACGTTTCATTGCAGAATGGTATAACATTTTAACAACTGAACATTGAAGAATATAAAGGCACACTACTGTGGCTGGAACTCTGATAACCCGCACACACAAGAATGAAACTATGTGCGGGTTATTTGTGTATTAGCATTAATATATTCACAAAATAAACATTTGACAGTGATTATTAACAAGGCCGGAAGAGGAATGATTGAAAAAAGGAACATGTTAATTATGCTGAAAATAGGCAGTAAACAATTGTATGCACTTAAGAACCTACTAGAGTCTATCACCTTATCTAGAAGTCCAGCCAGACGCACTAATGGTTAGTTACGTACTGGCAATTTCAGGACTGCAAGACCATGAATGTAGATGTCTATTATTACATAGAATGTTCTAAGCGCAAATTATTTTCTCAAGAACATGCATTTGAAGTTGTAAGTAGTCCATGGATACCTACTGTCTTGGTCTCAGTGAAGAGGTATGAAGTGGCTGGTGCTATGTTGAAGCCGTCCATCACCTGACTGATGATGTCGCTAGCCACACTCAGAGGGTCAATCTTGGTCAGGTTGAGCGTACGGGCGCCAGTAGGCTCCCTCACCAGTCCCGCCCATGCCACGCCCTCGCACGCCAAGCCCAACCACGCCCACAACAAAAGCTGCAAAATTGTACCAGGTAGTCACTTGAAAAATCATCTGCAGGCAGAAGGAAATTGTTAGGGTACGTGTTGCAAGCAACCAGCTGGTTCATCTTCACACTGGTGAGGGGCGCTCATATCCTACAAGCACCATCTCGTCCTTCTCACAATGCTGTCGCATTGCGTGAAAATAAAGCCAGTAAATGTAGTAATTAACGACTCCACCAAGCTAGCTTTAGCTACCGCCGTAAGGACCTGTTTGCATGTCAAATTTAAGGCAGTCCACTCATTGAAGGACTTCCTCATTGCCGTCTTCACTGACGACACTGAAGCATCTAAACGTATGGATAACTCTTCAGTCAAGACTACAAACACGACTATTCACCATATACCTTTCTTCATTCTTGAAGGCACAACTCTGTCTGTGAAAAGGCCCGACAAGATCGTTACGTGTCTTATCAGCTAAAGCACTGAAGACATCTGTCGGGGAACAAAACACCTTGGCCTTGGTAGATAACATTACCAAGATCCCTAACGCTTCTTCATGATAAAGATCACTTTTTCCAGACATCTCCATGGCTGCCCAAGCGCTATCTGACTGGCCATCACACGTTACCACATAACCCGAGCCTTATAGATTCAGAACTTTTCACACGTCTCCCATTACTGAATCTGCTACTCGTACAGTCATACCACCTAGGACTGACCCATCAAGGACAAGAAGTTTTGTTCTAAATGTGGGAACGATGGACACGAATTCGGATCCTGCACCACCCCCACTGCTCCAACTTGTCTTAACTGCAAGAGTAATCATCAGACTCTTGCAGCTAAGTGCTCACTCGGAAAAGAAATTGTATCTAAGAAGATTTAAAAGACCTCGAGAAAAACACCTCGAAATCTCCTACATATGCCGCTATTACAAAACATCAAGCTGACACCAAGATTCTACACGCCACTCGACGGACACCTTCGCCTAGCAACTCCCTCTCTCTCCACTTCCTGGTGGAGCTCCTTAAAGTGTTGTAATGCATGGTATATGCTCACCTTGCTAATGCAACAAATCCTGGCAGTTTTAACATTACTATCAACGAACTGCTCCGCTTGAACAACGTGCCTGCATTCAATTTCGCTGAGCTCACACCTTCGGCAGACATTCTCAAAATTTTCTCCAGCGTTATGAAGTTCACTGCACCTGCAAACCTGTCTCCTTCCTCTGCCCAAGCATCTGTTCTTGAAACATCCCTAACTGCTTCCTTCCATCGCTGACAACGTTGATTCTTCTGCCTCAACCACCACCTCTCAAGTCTCTCAACCAGTAGACAAGTCACAAACACAGCTCTCCATTGCTCCTGTCGACACCAGTCACCTGCTGGTACCCATGTAGATTCGCCCACAGAAAGAAGATGACACCCACACCAGTACACCCACATGGGACAACCTTACCTTCATGTCTCCATGTAATGAAGATATTATGACCTGCACGGAGCTGTACAAAGAGCTCTGTGCTGGGTCTGTCAAGTTTGCCTGTGAGTCACCACTTCGCTTCTCACACAAGTGCTGGATTTAATCAAACTATTACGTTTCACCTTTGGAAACGAAACAAAACTGTACCACCACTCCAGGAGTAGCTTCAAGAAGTTTGAAAATAGCTCTTCTACGAACCTACCACCTTAATCATCACTCCAAATAACCCACCTGCCGTCCTCTCCTGTGACCAAGCCTGCTGCCCAGCTACTTAAGACATCCAACTGACACAAGACGAGCGCCTAGCTGCTGGGTTAAGCTCTGGCAATTTCTTTACGACTGTAGAGAGTCCTCTCCTACTCTATTCTTCACCTTCCCCGTTTTCCCCTCTCCTCCCACAAGGATCTTGCCTGAACACACTTGTCTTTGAGGGGGCTCTTCATGCAAGGAAATAGTTTACCTCCCTTTAATTGGAACAAATCTAACCTTAATACCCCCCCCCCCCAATTTCCAAGACCGAGTGTGTCATGCTTGTTTTCAGTCTTATAATTACTGTTAAAAGTGTAACTCGGGATCGCGCCGCCCTCCCGTGTGGAGCCTGGGGATCGCGCCGCCCTCCCGTGTGGAGCCTGGGGATCGCGCCGCCCTCCCGTGTGGAGCCTGGGGATCGCGCCAGCTGCTCCTAGGCTGAGGGACTAATTACCTCTTTGTTTTTGTATTTCTACAGTGTTCACATTATGTCCTTGTATTGATAAAGCCACTGGATGGCGATACTTCAAATTAAAGATACCTAGATGTTGCACGTGTCTATAACGTGACTGTGTGTGTACTGTCTGGAGGAGTGTGTACACTGCCTCAGTAACTGGGTGTTGGTGGGTGCTGACTACTAATGTAATTATGTGTGCGTTTCTTCTGTAACTGTAATGTTCCTAAACCTTGATGAGGGGTGGCCACTTTTCACTGAAAGCTGGCGTCCTTATTACCAAACACAGTTGTGTTGAAAGCTGCTTTACATAGTTTGGAATCGTCATAATCTGACTCAAAACACTATCTAATCCACTTTAAAATAATCGTGATTAAACTCAAAATATCCCTACCTGATTCAACTCTTTATGATCCTTCATTATGCAGCTAAGTAGAACTTGTGAGTACCGGTAATTTGCATGCCCTAGGGAAGGTAAATGACCTACCTTCATGTTGTGGTCCTGCCTAGAAGTGTGTCTGGGGATGGTTTGGTAAGGGATATATATGCCAGGGCGGCCATCTTGGCTTTAGGAGGTAGGCCTGGGGGTTGCCAGCTTGTTGTAAACATTACTTTTTTTGTGGTGTTGACGCAGAGTGATGGGTCTTGTAGTCCATCACTCCGCCCAGTGATGTTGACCGTGGCAGCAACATTGATGTCGTGTGGTGTGTAATTGTCATTAATGTTGATGTTAGGGCATGGAAAGATGTCATGACCTGTCATTTCTCTTCCTCCTATCCCTCCCCTTCCATCTTCCTAATCTCCCTCCCTCTCTTTTTCTTGCATTTCTTTCATTCTATTTTCTTATTCACTTTTTCTTTTCTTTCGTTCATTTCTTTCTCTTCCCCTCAAAATTCTCTGCCTTCCTTACCCTAGCTCTGCTTCCCTCCCCCCGCTCTCTGACTCCTTCCCCCGCTCTCTGACTCCTTCCCCCGCTCTCTGCCTCCTTCCCCCGCTCTCTGCCTCCTTCCCCCTTTCTCTGCCTCCTTCCCCCGCTCTCTGCCTCCTTCCCCCTTTCTCTGCCTCCCTACTCTCTTGTCACTACTAGTATAGTGGTCACATAGTAACACCTGACTGATAGTGCTGTTTACAGTCACAGTTCCAGCTGGTGGGACACACCTTTACACTACAGATTCTCTCATGATAATCCACTCCACCCTCCTGACCTTCCTCTTATCTACAGTTGAATCCATGTCTGTAAATACTCTCCACTGTCTCCTTAATGCATTTCTCTTGTGTTTTTCGCTTCTCTGTTTACTTGTTTCAACTGTTTTCGTCTCACTTGTTTAATTATCATTTTCTCAATGTTCTTGTTTACATGTCTAACTCCTCTAATATTAATCTCTTGTTTTCCATTTTCTTTATTCATCTTGTTTAATTATTTACTTCAAGCTCACAAGTTTGCCAGAAACTGGATAACAGTTTAATCTTCACCTGGTTTGAGTCTCCCCCTTTTCATTCAGGTCTTTTTTTCCAGAGAGTGTCTTGGGTTTAGCAGTCTGAACATCTTGTATGTCGTGGTCGTGTCTCGTGTGTCCTGAACGATGCCAGATTTGAATTTCTTTACTTGTTTGTACCAGCGTACTCTCCGTTCTAGGACCTGGGTGTTGACAAACCTCTGGAAGTCTAGTTACGTTTACCTGCTCTGTATGAAGATAGTTGTATACTGATGTTGCATATTACTGCACTGGTGCCATCTGAGTATTTAGTGTGTGGGTGGCGATTACCAGATGGAGGATCGAGCCTCCACTACTGCTTGTGTTTAGTGACCCTCACGAGTAGACACTTTTAATTATATAAGTATAATAATCTTTTACTATTGTACTCTTTGAAATATTACCACAGGAAGATTCTTAAGGCATGACTCTTCACATAGCTGAGGAAGTGCCACCCTCAATTCAAGTTTCTAGTCTTTACTCTTCACAAATCTGGGTGCTATTCTTCAGTAGCCGTTAATTATTGGCTCATTTTCCTTAAAAGGTCTTTTAAGTTTGCTGGAGAGGATGATACACGCATGCTTGGTCTGATACCAAGAGATGTATGGTCATTCCTCTAGTGCACTTATTAAACTGGTATAGGTTACAGTCCATCAGACTTGGTTAGGCTGACCAGTCGCTCCCATTCGGGACGCGACGACTGCCTCCATATTTTGTTCAACCTGCAGACAGTGCATAATACTAGGTGGCGCCTCCACTTCTTGCGACTGCGATGTCTCCAGCAGTTTTAGTGGTAGTTTCAAGTAAGGGTCGACACCAGTCATTCGTGGGAACTCTCCTAGGGAGAAGTGTGCTTAACAGGCTATCTTCATAAGCTTCACCGACTTCCTGATCGTGATAAGGTAGTGTGTGCATTTCCTGATGGCGTCAAGGCAGCTTATGCGATTACTTGGTATTATACTGCTCAGCGTCCTAGCAATAGTGTCACACTTTCCACTGTGTAGTGGAGGTGGATAGCGTCTTGGTGTTTACCTGGAGTTTACCTGGAGAGAGTTTCGGGGGTCAACGCCCCCGCGGCCCGGTCTGTGACCAGGCCTCCTGTGGTGTGGTGTCACTTTCCACGCTTCCTCCTGCTACGGCTTAGAATAATATTTTTATTTATTTATTTATTTATTTATTTATTTATTTAGAAATTTTAGCATACATACAGAGGTACAGAAAAAAAATACAGGTAAGAGCAGCATGCCAAAGCCACTTATATGCATAGCATTACGGGCTGGCTTAAAATTAACTTAAGATTAACTAAGCAATGATGAAATCAGTGATAAGACATTATTATAAACAGATAACTATAAAGCACAAATGAGTATTACAAAGACAGGTCATATGGTTGCATGCATTGCTGTTCATTCAGTAGAATGGAGTATTTTGTTAGGTAGTGTATTTAAAAAAAATAACAAAGTTAGATTGGGTCCTAGGTTTAACATTTATGTGATATAATTGTGAGTAACATTTTGGATATACAATTTATAAGGTTCAGTTATTCAGTATTTATTTAGTTTTGGGTGAGTAAGTGAACTTTGAGAAGAGACTTGAATTTATAAACAGGTAGTGTTTCTTTTATATTTACAGGTAATGAATTCCAGATTTTAGGGCCTTTTATGTGCATTGAGTTTTTGCATAGCGTGAGATGGACACGAGGAACATCAAATAGTGATCTGTGCCTTGTGTTATGGTCATGTGTTCTGTTGAGGTTCGCCAATAGTAGCGGGTTAATCGAGGTGCTCCACTTGTTAACTTACTAGCATACAGTACATTTATGAGCTAATTGACACGCCACACCATTGACGATATCACCTCTATCCTGTTTCATTATTAGAGTTGTATTTACAAATTACCGTTATGCAACCGCAGCAAGTCCTACATTTTTCTTAAGATGCTGCTAACCTCAGTCACAACTTGTTAAAGAACAAGTCACAGTACTGTGGCTGGGACCAGTGTGACTTGTTAATGGTCCAAGACAGACAGAAACGTCATGTTTGTCTCCTAATTGTAATACAACGTGCATACTGTTCGTACATGTCTGCACCAAATGTATGGCTTACACACACACACACACACACACACACACACACACAAATATATAAATTTTATATATATATATATATATATATATATATATATATATATATATATATATATATGCGCACTCTATACCTTTACCTTGCTACTCTCGGAGCCCGGCCATGGGCCACGGCTCCTCTGGTGCTAGCCTGGTCAACCAGGCTGTTGCTGCTGGAGGCCCACTGCCCCACATATCCATCACAGCCTGATTGATTTGGCACCTGGTGAAGATACTTGTCTAGTCTTCACTTGAAGACTTCTACACTTGTTATAACAGTGTTTGTGGTATCTTCTGACCAATAATCTGGGGTCAGTTTCGGTGTGACTCGTAATCTGTTGCATTCAAAGATACAGCGCCGGAGTGTATTTATCCTCCTTCCTCAAATTTTACTTTTACGAGTTGCCGCATCAACCTGCCACATATTAATGTAACATAACGAATCCTGGCCACCAGGCTGAGCTCTGGACCACAACTGACGTGACCACAAGAAGCTCAGTCATGAGAAGGATAAGGTTATTCTAGATAAGACCAGCAAATCTTGGCTTCCATTGAGGAACCACGTTCTCCTTGACATCAGAAACGTGCAGTGAGCTGGTGAAGTGTGCGTCACTGACTGCAAGAACACGAGAGACTGGTGGGAGATGCACGTGCAAGAAGGCTCAGTTGAAATGTACAGAAATTGTGATGTAAATGTGAGAGACACTTGATAAAACGATCTACATGAATATGTAGATAGTTCTTTAATGTAACAGAATGAGCAACAATGTTTTTGGCGTCATGACTGTCCAGTGGTACTGTGAATTATCTGGTTAATACTATAATGTGGTGGTCATGAGAGGGAGCAGCTTCTTTGAGTAATTAATTTTATTTTGAAAAATCTTTGCTACCTACATTCTGAGAAAGAACTGTAGAGAGAGGATGATGACAGCTCGTACCACTGTTTCTGACACTAAACCTGTCATTGGTTATGGATGTTGCACTATGTCAACAACGAAATATTACACATCAAAAGAGGAAATTAAAAAATGGAAACAGTTTCAGGAAATTTGTACCCAGACATGAATGTGTAATATGCCGATGTTGTGCATCTGAAATTAAGACTATCAGCGTATATAACAAATTCTAACCACACAATAGAGCAAAAAACTAATGTGAAGGACCTGGGAGTGATGTGTATCTACCTCATCTGTTGGAAAAATGATAGGATGGATAATGAGAACCTTCAAAACTAGGGACGCCAAGTCCATGATTCTCTTTAAATCACTTTTTCTCTCTAGGCTGGAATATTGTTGTACACTAACTGCCCCCTTCAAGGCTGGCGGAAATTGCTATGAGAACTTTCACGGCACACACAAGTACGATAAAGCACCTAAATTACTGGGAACTGTTGAAGTCCCTCGATTTGTATTCCCTGGAACTCAGGCGAGAAAGAGTTAGTTTAATATGTTTATTATGCACCCCAGACCCATGGTGTGGGCGGTAGTCAAAAGATTACAAAGGTACATAATGGGTCCAGGGACTGGATCCCAAAGTTATGATTGCTGAACTAGTTACAAAGGTAATGAACTCCAGGTAGATCTGGTCACAATCATGGCAAGTTACAAAGGTAATGAATCAGCCTCACTCCTATACATGGTTACAGTCATGAACAAATTACAAAGTAATGAACCACTGATACGTCTACACAAGGCGAGAAAGAGACATGATAATATACACTTGGAAAATCCTAGATGGATTGGTATCAAACTTGCACACAAAAATCACTCTAAGAAAGCAAAATACTCGGCAGGAGCTGCAACATTCCCTCAATGAAAAGCAGGGGCGTCATGTGTACACTAAGAGACAACACAAGCGTCAGGGGCCCAAGACTGTTCAACAGCCTCCCAGCATACACAAGGGGGGGATTACCAGTAGACCCCTGGTTGTCTTCAAGGTGCTGGACAGACCCCTAAAGTCAGAACCTGACCAGCCGGGCTGTGGTTCGTACGTCGGTTTCCGTGCGGCCAGCAGTAACAGCCTGGTTGATCAAACCCTGATCCACCATGAGGCCTGGTCTCAGACCGGGCCGCGGGGGCGTTGACCCCCGAAACCCTCTCCAGGTATGTTCTTACAAAAATCTCGCCACCATACGATTATATAGTTATTGATGTTCAGACATTTTAAAGCTGCGGCGAAGAAATTTAAAATAACTTGAATGACATAAAACAAATTATTTTGTTGAAGTGTCAAGTGAATAAACAACTAAAACAACGAACAAAGGTATTTGTTTCCAGTTTATGACGTGTTACACAACATTACACTTCATGAATTAGTCGCCCTTAGTAAATCACTCGCTTTGTTCCTTACATAAACTAAGTGGGTTTCTGGAACCAAGTGTCACCAGTGTACTAGGTAGGTAGCTAGGATAGTAAGTGATGGGGGCGCCGCTCCTGCGGTGGTTGCTGCACATAAAGAAACACACTCACTGATTCAACACACTGATCAGTGTTAAGATTAACTTAATCATCTCTGTATTATACATTAGAAATGATGTGGCACAGATTTAAAAGTTTGAAAACTGTCGATTTCCTGAAACTGCAAAGTAACTTCATCGTGGGAAGTATCTGCAACACTTGCTTGGAATACAAAGTAGCAGTTTATTTCTAAGGGTACAGATAATATAGGTTAAATAGAGAGGACAAAACTTATACTGTGCTTGTGGATGTGTCAGATTCACACGTGTAACGCATCTTAACGTACTGACACTTGATTATAATTTAATACATGTCAGGCATTTTGATAAAATTTACATAAAGTTGATTGCTACTTTCAACATGATACTTAAAAGAAAATATTGATCATAAGAAATGATACTTAATAAATATAATATACGTACCAGCAGTCTCTCACTTTGAGCAAAAGGAAAAGCGAGACTTGAGAAATGGGACAACAACCCATCCTCTAAATATTTTACTGTGCGTGATAATATGTACTCTTGAAATGTCAGGTTATTCTCTGCGACACTAGACGTTAGCCACCCGTCTTATTGAATTGAATTATTGTTGAGTTATCGTATAATTACTAAAACTCGCGTCTTGCAGGAATACCTTATAATACTCTATTGTAAAATGCAGGAGCGTGGTTCATATAAAAGTTTAGGCTAGGTGTCAACAGTAAGGAAGGGAATGTAACGAGGGTATTGATTATCACTATGAAAATAACAATCCCTCCACATCAGAAGCAGTAAGATGAGTAAGAACTGTTTACGGAAAACGCTTTAGGAATACTGATTGTTTATACAGATACGTAGGGCCCATCACAAGGCATAACCCCATCAAACCCACAAGTATGACTTCTTAATAGATTATACTTGTTTAATGTTTGCAATAATGTCTAAGAGGCGGGAATTTGTTGATACTTCCATAACTCAGATGAAAGCACATCTTGGTCTTTGTTGCATTAATGGTTTGGTGTGGGAGAGCTTGACTTGTTAATGTCAGGTGTGTACATCAGAGGGATAGATATAAAGGACATATCTATTACAACAGAGTAAGTTGTAAAGTCATCGCCAAGTCAAGCAGCTCACTGAAGAAATTGAAGTCACGTAGGGTGATCTTTTCTTCAGTGAAGTCATTTGGTTAAGTTAGGAATACACACTACAATGATTCTGTAGCTTCTTCGACGACTGTTATTTTTGTCAGTGAAAAGTAGAGAATAGTTCCAGAACTTAAACTTCAAGATGGAGCTGGACAGATACCTAAAGTCGGTGCCAAATCAGCTGAGGTGTGATTCGTACGTTGGTTTACGTGCGGCCAGCAGTAACAGCGTAGTTGATCAGGCCCTAATCCACCGGGAGTCCTGGTGATGGACCGGGCCGCGGGGGCGTTGATCCCCGGAATACACCTCAGGTATTGTCTACTAACTAACATTTCTTGTTGAGGTTGTCAGTCACTTAACATAATTTGAACACCGAACTTAAAGTAACTAGTTTGTTTCGCAGTTTGAAAACCATGTGCCAGCTGATCAATATTAGTTAGGCGTTTGTTATAATTCCTTCAGGGGAAAAATTAGACCTTCAAACTGCCGAAATGTGCTCGAGAAAATATGGTGTCTGTTGCAAAGGTGAGAATTGTCCAAGAAAAACGAAGTTTTCGTGAATCACAGAACTGATGGGGTTCGAACCCATGGCGAGTCCATGCTAACCTCCCTATGGTGTATAGATATTTACCAGTTGGATGAATTCTATTGAGCCAGGTGATCCAGTGGTCAAGATCAAGATAGAGTATAAGTAACACCCTTGTGGGGTGAGCGAGGAAGTGGGGATAGTGGAAGATTAGATTGGCGAGAGGAAGGTTATGGGTGGAAGGGATAGTACCAGGGCTTAACCCAGTAGCTAATGATCCAGTGCAGGAGGATGTGCAGGAGGATATAACCCAGTAACTAATGATCCAGTTCAAGCCCCAACCGTTTTGTGATTTGTTTTCAGTCATGTTATTTCGTGAGTCATTCTTGAAGTTAAGAAACATCTGGGAGACTTCATTGAACAGCAGTCATTCTCAGTATTGCCAGATGACGACCTAGAAGCGTAACTAAAACTGCCTGATCTTCTGAACTGTAACATATTAAGCTCAAAGTTTATGAAAGGGAACTTGTTTAAATTCTGAGAGTGCTTGCGTCAAGATGAGCATCCATGTTTGCATAAAAAGGCTGTTCTTTATGCATGCTTATTTGCCTCCACTTACATCTGCAGGCAAACATTCAGACTCTTGAATTTCGAAAAAGCCAAAATTTCGAAATAGACTTAATGGCGGCAATCTACACTCCATTTTGCGGCTGAGAACAATTAAATTTAATATTAAAAATCTCGTTTTAGAAAGTGTCAGAAATCGCACACAGAAGCAATGTAATGATATAGTTTATTCTCGCCGTATAAACTTGATGGTTATATTAAATCTATTGTATGTGTGTGTGTGTGTGTGTGTGTGTGTGTGTGTGTGTGTGTGTGTGTGTGTGTGGGCGCGCACCTGCTGACCGCCTCTTATGGGTTAAGTTTACTTTCATTAAATATCAATGAGAAAATGACGGCTGTCTAAAATAGTGGTCTGTATAAATGTGAAACAAAAAGTACTAAGTATATAAATTTATAAGATTAGTTTTTGTTGATGTTACCTAATTGATGCTCTCTCTCTCTCTCTCTCTCTCTCTCTCTCTCTCTCTCTCTCTCTCTCTCTCTCTCTCTCTCCTTCTCTCCTTCCCTCCTTCCCTCCCTCCTTCCCTCTCTCCTTCCCTCCTTCCCTCCCTCCCTCCTTCCCTCCCTCCCTCCCTCCTTCCCTCTCTCCCTCCCTCCCTCCTTCCCTCTCTCCCTCCTTCCCTCTGTCCCTCCCTCCTTCCCTCTGTCCCTCCCTCCTTCCCTCTCTCCCTCCCTCTCTCCCTCCTTCCCTCCTTCCCTCTCTCCCTCCTTCCCTCCTTCCCTCTCTCCCTCCTTCCCTCTTCCCTCTCTCCCTCCCTCCCTCTTCCCTCTCTCCCTCCCTCCCTCCTTCCCTCACTCCCTCCCTCCCTCCTTCCCTCCCTCCCTCCTTCCCTCTCTCCCTCCTTTCCTCCCTCCCTCTCTCCCCCCGTCCATCCCTCCCTCCCCCTCCCTCCCCTGTTATGTCTTCCCATATTTTGTGACAGTTTATGGTTGAAGATTTATTATCTATAATTTAGTCTCTCATTTCTCTCTGGTCTCCCAGCTTGACGTCTGGGTTGAGAGGTCAGCATGTTCATCACTGCTGTCAACCTGGTGTATTATAAGTGCTTACCAAAAAATTGACAGATTAAAGTAATCCCAAACCTGATCAAACACCCTATATACATTTTTTTTTTCTAATAAGTTTGACTTTGGCTTAGACTTACTGAATATGCCTTGAACATACTTCAGCTACCAGGAAGTTGATCCTTTCAAGGCACTGGTTTGGATCCATGTTATATAAGATATCTTCCCAACATGTTTCATTTAAGACCTGGTTCACCAGGTTCCAGTTACTGTTCTTGTTGTTGAAGTTCTATTTGGTGAAGACACCTTCACAGCTACGTGCATTTTGCTGATCACGACCCCTGTGCATTAAGTCTGAACTTCGATTAGATTGTGATTGGAATTACGTAGTTTTTTTTTATATATTTTGTCTCTTACCAGGTCCTCATTATTTGTGAAGTTAAGGTCAAGTGTGTTTTCTAGTCTTGTTGGCTCCACTATCTGCTGACTTAAGGTGTGTGTATCGCAGAGATTTAGTAGCTCGTGTGTGTGTGTGTGTGTGTGTGTGTGTGTGTGTGTGTGTGTGTGTGTGTGTGTGTGTGTGTGTTTGACCGACCTTTTATCTACGCTACCTCCAGGGATTGTTTCTGCTATAACATTATTAGCTACATTCTTCCATTTTATATGCCTTAGGTTGAAATCGCCAAGCTAGGTATTACGAACACTAGTAAAGAATGGTGTGTGAGACCTGGTCGTAATGGGAATGTGGAGCAAACAAAGCTCGGTAGAATATAATGTATATTTGCCTTATCCAGATGATATATACAAGTATGTACACTTTATACAGATAGAATAGTAAGTGTACACCACGGTAACATGGTAAAGCAAAAGCCATTGTTTGTGCACCGTGCTCATCCAACAGCTAGGCAAGTCTGTCAATGCTTACCACAAGTGAATCACGTTGCTTCGGCTTTGGCGGGCTTGCCTGTGATTAGCCAATGAACCAAGGTACTGATTTAACGACGGGTACCCAGTTGATCGTTAAACCCTTAGTACCTGGTTCGCTGCTGGTTGGAAGACAACCTATATATGAGTGACATACGCCGAATAAATTGTAACATACTCTTTGCATGCCACACTAGGTTAACTTCCTCTGTAAACAGACAATGCCTACCTACCGAGGCTTGCAGGACCCTCTGTCTAGCTCTTGTACAGTCATGTAGATTATTCTTGTTCTTATGGCAATAGCATCTAACAAATAACTGAGACTACAAATTACGCAGAACAAAATAGCATCATCCTGGACTCTGGGTCCTAGAGAGCATGTAGGCCAAGATTAATTACAACGACTGGATATACTTAATATTGCAGATAGCTTCAGCTTCTTTACCCTAACTCGTGTTTGCGAAACTACTCAGTGTCCAGAATACATTGCTGAAAGCTTGTCAGGGTTACGAACCAATGCCAGTAAGGTACTAGGGAGCATTACCACAATTTTGTGGTACCTTAAGTAGGTGACAAGGCCTCACACCTACACAATAATAAAAAAAAATGTGAAAGGGGCTGCCGGATCATGTTAAGGACTCTCTCATCAAAGAGCAGTTTAAGAGAAGAACTAAAAAATATGAGTGAAGCTGCAGAAATGTAGGAAACTGATCTTTCATATAGTTAACATGAGTGTAACTGTTACATTAAGCTGGTTTTCCTTATTTAATTGTCATGTAATTTACTCAGTTTTATGCCTTTCGTATTTCTTTTAATTGTAACATATTTTCATGCATTTGATATACGCGGTTTTCATTATAGTCATAACCGATTTTATAATTTAGTAAATAACCTAATAAGGTTTTAAGGTCTCTAATGGAAGTAAGTCGCTCTGTCTCGCTTTTGGGTCATCCTGTTATTTATACCTGTTACTCTACAAAACTATTTTTTTTAACAAGTCGGCCGTCTCCCACCGAGGCAGGGTGACCCAAAAAGAAAGAAAAAATCCCCAAAAAGAAAATACTTTCATCATTCAACCCTTTCACCTCACTCACACATAATCATTGTTTTTGCGGAGGTGCTCAGAACACAACAGTTTAGAAGTATATACGTATAAAGAACCTTGAGTAATTGTACTTGTGTAGATAACTAGAGCGCGCGCGCGCACACACACACACACACACACACACACACACACACACACACACACACACACACACACACACACACATGCCAGGAGCTCGGACTCGACCCCCGCAACCTCAACTAGGTGAGTACAACTAGGTGAGTACACAGGTCCGGGGGTCGAGTCTCTGGTATGGCTGGAAAACATTATGACGTGTTTCCATAAGACACTTGTTCCTGTTCACTCATCAGTAAAATAGGTACCCGAGTGTTAGTCGACTGGTGTGAGTTAAAATTTAACTAATTTGCCCGAAATGCTCTGCATAACAAGCGCCTTTCTGTATAGTAGTATCAGATTTCAGCAAGGCCTGCATACATTGTACATGTGCTTGTAGAAATAGATATTATTATTGTACCTTTTTCATTCAAATGACCACCTGCCACTTAATTCATGTCAGTGCGAGGTCACTTTTGTCCACAATATCTGAAATTAGGATATTAGCCAACAGAACGAGGCGGTAGTTTCATCCACCTCTGAATCCTGGTTGGATGACACGGTGACCGACGACGGGGTTAAAATAGATGGTTGCAATGTACAGTGCTTAGATAGGAATAGAAAAGGCGATGGGGTATGTACCTATGTAAGAAATGACAGCTTATAACCCAAGACCTCGTCTGAATGATAAACTGGAGATTCTATGGCTTGAGGTGTTGCTAGCCAAGACTAAACCAATCCTGGGAAGAAATTGCCGCCCCTCCTCACATGATCAGTTCTTAGAGGATTTTTCAAGAGTCTTGTCCGGAATTGATAGCAATACTGAGACAGTGATATTGGGAGACTTCAATATATGTTTCCAACAGCAAAATAATGGGCTATGTAACAAGTATAAGCAAATTCTGGAATTAAATAGTTGCTCAACTAATTAATTCACCAACCAGGATCAGTTCTCAGTCATATTAGACCACATCCTTTTGTAATAGCTCTGACAACATTAGTCAGTCAAGCGTTAATTACCACAGGTCTTAGCAATCATTTCATCATATATTGTACTAGGAAATCATTAGGGATCGGACTGGCCTACACAGGACAAAATGAGGTCAACTAGAAACTACAGTAAAGAAGTAGTGGTAAATTGCACAGTGATAATAAGTTGCACGGACGTAAATGATGCCTGGAAAAAATTCAAAACAATGTTCACTACCATCCTTGATAATATTGCACCAGTTCAAGATGTTAGGATTAAACGAAGAACTGAACCCTGGAGACTACCGAGATATTAGATATGAAATTCAAGGACCAGTTGCTAAAAAGATTTAAGATAAGCAGGCAGAATATTGCAGCTCTAAAGGAATTCCAGAGAGTTAGGAACAGAGTGCAGTGGCAAGGCACTATTGCTCGAAAATCGAATAGCCTCAGAAAGCTCTGGCAACACCTAAAACGGTTTGGGTATAGCCATAAACTGCCAGTTAGATCTAACATAGGGATAAGTATTGATAACGAGGTATGCCACGAGACAACTAAAGTGGCTAATTGTTTTAATTCATACTACACTTGTCACATCAACACTAGTAAGTAACAGTTCCCAACTAGTAGGAATCTTAGGACTTCGTACGAAAAAAACGAAGTGAATTAAACCCAACTGAGAGTACCGGTCCCGATAAGTTCCTAAAAGATGGCGCCTCTGAATTGCCAATTCTCATTGCGCACATAATAAATTTGTCTATATTCACAAATACTGTCCTGGGGGGGGATTCAGAGAGGCCAGAATTTCTCCTGTCTTCAAGAAAAATAGTAGGTCTGATGTCAGCAACTATAGGCTGGTTAGTATCCTCAGTATGATGTCCAAAATTCTAGAGAAGGCGGTATACTGTCAAGTAGTTAAGTATCTAAATGAAAAAACATTCTCCATAGTTACTAGTCAGGTTTTAGATCTCATTCAACCGACACTTACTTCATTAATTTGATGGACTACTTGACTCAAATGTCGCTAGGGAATCTCATAGGCATGATAATCTTGGACTTGCAAAAGGCCTTCGATTCGGTCAGCCACAGTATGTTATGTAAGAAACTACAAGCTGTCGGCATAGGTACTGTAGGCTGGTTTGTCCTACCTGAGCAACAGGAAACAAACTGTCAAGATCAACAACACAGAGTCAGAACCCTTGCCAATAACATGTGGGGTTCCTCAAGGTAGTATTCTGGGTCGTTTACTATTCGTGTGTTATGTGAATGACATGCCTATCAGTGTCGAATATAAGCTATTACTGTATGCAAATGTTAGTGCTCTGTTGGTATAAGGTAAAGACCCACAAGGCATTTCTTGGGTACTATCACTAGAACTAGTCCTGTAGCAGATAGTTGGTTGACAAAAAATAATCACTACACCTCGGGAAAACTGAAGCCGTACTCTTTGGCACGGAACATAAATTGAGCGGGTAAATAATTTAAATGTCCAGTGTAATTGGGAACCTATTATTACGGTAAAATCAGTGAAATATCTGAGAATCCCCTTTGACCCAAGCATGTCAAGAGGACTAATAGGGAACAGTATAGTAAAGTTAATGGTAGACTAAAGTTCGTCTACAGACAGGCACAATGTCTACCAACAGAGGCTCGCAGGACACTTTGTCTAGCTCTTATACAATGAATTATAGTCTATTGCTCTTCATGGTACTCTGCCTTAACAAAACAGTTGAAAGATAAGCTACAAATCACCCAGAACAAGATGGTAAGATTCATCCTAGACCTGGGTACAAGAGAGCATGTTGGCCAAGATTAATTACAACTGGATATGCTGAATGTTGAAGACAGAGTAAAACAACTAAAGCTAAATTACGTTTATAAAGTTGCTCACAACCAGTGTCACCAGTATATTACTGGCAATTTTAAGGCCGGGAACCAAAGGAATGATAGAACTAAGGGAAGGAAGAACAACTTTGCAGTACCCAGAGTCAGTGGTCAGGCTTCAGACATTTTTCTATACAGCAATAAGAGTTTAATAGACTGCCTGCACATATCACAGCCTGTCATGGCATGAGCCAGTTCAAGAAGAGAACCAAAATGTACCTCATGAACAAGGCTACAGAAAGGGAGGAGAGTGATATCTTGTATATCTAACACGTATGTATTATAATCTGATCATGTCTTTAATAACTAATTTTACCTCTCCTCAAGTATATTTTCTATTGCAACTGCTTTTATATAATTAAGATACCTACCTGTTTTTTAACTTTTAAATATAAATAATTACCACAAGAACCCCAGTGGAAATAAGTTATTGCCTGATTTTTTGGGGGTTATTAAGATAACTGTTTGTGTATACCTGAATAAACTTACTTCTATGAACTTGAGTTTACTCTAAGCTCTATGACGTTTTCTTATTTAAAATGTGTATCGTTTTCTTTCAAGTAAATCGTAGACTATGATAAATTATTGAGCATATATGTCGTCTGTGAACATTTCACCTTAACCTCTCTTCACGTTCACTATATACGCTTTTACAGGCTATGATAGTTAAATAAGCGTGTGTATAGTAGTGGTCAGTTAGTGGTTTAACTTAGGACCCAACAGAACTAAGACGCATTGCTTGACATTATTTGCTTATTATTGCACTTATTACATACATAGAACACTTAACTCTGATATTAACCCTCCCCTCAAACATCTCCTTGCCAACCTCAACAGAACACATGACCATAATACAAGGCACAGATCACTCTTTGATGTTCCTCGTGTCCATCTCACGCTATGCAAAAACTCAATGCACATAAAAGGCCCTAAAATCTGGAATTCATTACCTGTAAATATAAAAGAAACACTACCTGTTTATAAATTCAAGTCTCTTCTCAAAGTTCACTTACTCACTCAAAACCAAATAAATACTGAATAACTGAACCATATAAATTGTATATCCTAAATGTTACTCACAATTATATCACACAAATGTTAAACCTAACTTTGTTATTTTTTTAAATACACTACCTAACAGAATACTCCATTCTACTGAATGAACAGCAATGCATGCAACCATTGGACCTGTCTTTGTAATACTCATTTGTATTTTATAGTTATCTATTTACAATAATGTCTTATCACTGATCTAGTTAATCTTAAGTTAATTTTAAGCCAGCCCGTAATGCTATGCATATAAGTGGCTTTGGCATGCTGCTCTTACCTGTATTTTTTTGTACCTCTGTTTGTATGCTAAATTTCTAAATAAATAAATAAATAAATGTAAGAGGTAATTTTATACATATATTCTAATTAACCATGTCCTCAGAACCACTATGCCTACGTTTGTCTAATTTGTTTTTTGGTTATCCTAAGTAATTTACACATACGCTGCTACGCATGATAATTTATGTAACTGTGTGTGTACCTATACCTGAATAAACTTGCTTATTCTTCTTACTCCTTAACCCTACCTGCCTCTTATCGCTTGCTTGTTTCCTTAACACTTGCGATCACCCAAAAGTCAATATGACATTTCTCTTTGGATCCTCATATTGTTTACATTGTGCTTCTGATATGCGTGAAATACGTTGTTCCTTGTCTTAGCGAAACGTCTGCCATCCTGTATAATATACATCTCTTGCATTTCGGTTTTTGGGTTGAAATGCAGTCGTGAAATGCAGTGAAATGTCAGCCTGAGCTGTTAGACTTCTTAAAGGCTGTTGGGGTCCAGCTTCAAAATTTAATTCCAACATCATACACTGGCTTACATTGTATGTTCAGTGACGTATTATGGTATTAGTGTGCAAGATATACAAGATAGTTTCGAGGTGTCATTTCAGCAACATAATACATATTTCACGACTACAGTATATATACATACACACGTACCAGTGGCTGAGAAGGGTGGTGGAACCACAGTAATCTGGCCCATCAGAGAACATTAACTGAAGATGCCATCAGCAGTAGTGGAGCTCCTGGAAGTTTACCAATCATCTGTTCGGCCTCGCACTACCTTCCTAGGATGATACTTTACAAAATATTACCCCATTTAGTTACGATAGTAATCAACAAGTATACTTAGGATTACATATATATTTTGTATATTTTCCATTACACAGACTTTGGTACAAAGTTTAAGGCTAAAGTATCGATCATGTGTGTATGGTGAGGGTATCTGTGGGTGTGTGGCATCTGCTTCCAGCTGACGTCTGCTGACCCTTGTTGTCCTATATATGATCAGTCATAACCGAGGAGTCCAGGGCTAAGCTAAATCTAGGACACAACTTTCGCAGTAGGAAAGGCAACTTTTATTATCCGTTATGAAGGTAAGTTAGTGCCCTCCAATTTGTGCTAGTTGTCATTTGTCAAAAGCAAATTGTCGATAGACAGTTTTTGTCCTGTTTTTGCGTGCGCTCGTACCCCCATCCCCTCCAGAACACACACGTAGGTGGGTGGCACTCACACCATGGGAAACATGTTACCACATATGTATAGGTCCTCGTATGCAAATAATATCGCATAAAA
>NC_091309.1:31550599-31577914 GCF_038502225.1 Cherax quadricarinatus | reverse complement strand
TCTCTATCATCACCTTGTCTTATACCTAATTGTTAACGTGTGTAGCAGGAAGTAGCTACACACGGTCTTGGAGAAGTGATTTTTTCCGGAAAGAGGCATCGCTATGGTAGACATGAGAGTTTAAGACGGAAACTGGAACCTAGTTTAATGTAACATTTTGCCTGTACAAAAAAAAAAAAATACGTACTCGATATTCTTTGAATAAAGTTTCCATTTATTACTTTTGTGTCCTAAGAGTCTACAACTGTGTGGCCTTCCATACCATAACTCGTAAAATATGAGTTGAGTATATATAGGTCGAAAAACTGAACTGGGATCAGTTATGTGGTATTCCAAATGGGCCGGTATTAGACTCGTTGTTGTTCAGTGTACACAGATGACGTGGTTAAGGGAGCAAGTAACGACATGAATTTACTGATGACACAAAAGTAAAGTCAGGAAATACGAGGACACAAAGAAGTTAGAGCATGACTGGGAGATGTGGTTTGAAAAGTGGCAGATAAAATTTTATGTGGACAAAGGTAAGGTTCTAGTCTCGGTGAAAAGAAAAGACACGGAGTTTATAAATTAAATATCTAAACTAAATTACACTCGCGAAATGATAACACGATGGCAGACTACTCGCAGAACGTGTGGGGTTCGAACCATGGTAAGCCAGTACTAAAACTGGCAGTCCATTTGTACTTTTATATATATTTTCATTATCAATATACCTTGAGCATCAAAATAGTATACAATACCGACAGGTTGGTAGGTAAGACACATTGGCAACAGTTAGGCAACTTTATTCCGAAACGTTTCGCCTACACAGTAGGCTTCTTCAGTCGAAACGTTTCGGAATAAAGTTGTCTAACTGTTGCCTATGTGTCTTACCTACCAACCTGTCGGTATTGTATACCATTTTGATGCTCATCTTGTCAGACACTGCAACACATGGCCTCTTGGTACAGAAAACACCTTGGACAACCTTTTCAAGTGAGAATTGTTGGATCTGAGAGGGACCTGACCTCTCAGTGGCTACATTCTCACTACTACTACTACTACTACTACTACTACTCTGCACCTCTCCTTCCGACAGTATTTAAGTCTCCGCACTGTCGCTTGATCTTCAGATAGTTCCTGACTATGGAACTGAACTTCTCCAGGCTGAGGGACTGACAACCTCAAATTCTACGACTTCAAGGGTGATGGACTGATTACATCGTCTTCATATCTCTACTGTTCCTGCCTACTTTCTGTATTCGACTGAAGAAACCTACTGTGTAGGCGAAACGTTTCGGAATACAGTTGCCTAACTGTTGCCTATGTGTCTTACCTATCAATATACCTTGTACCTTCACGAGGCGAGTGGTGCTTAAAATTGGCGGAGGTGATGGTATGTAGTAATTGTTGTGTCGTGCAGGTACTGGAGGAGATCACCACACACCTTACCATCCATGCTACCTGCCTCCTCCTGAACACTGACGCTCCCGTGTGTGACGAACACCCTTATCTCCGCTACGTGGAGGCCACGCCCGCCGTATCTCCAGTGGAGGCCACGCCCGCCGAGCCCCCAGTGGAGGCCACGCCCGCCGTATCTCCAGTGGAGGTCACGCCCGCCGTATCTCCAGTGGAGGTCACTCCCGCCGTATCTCCAGTGGAGGTCACGCCCGCCGAGCCCCCAGTGGAGGCCACACCCGCCGAGCCCCCAGTGGAAGCCACACCCGCCGAGCCCCCAGTGGAGGCCACACCCGCCGAGCCCCCAGTGGAGGCCACACCCGCCGAGCCCCCAGTGGAGGCCACACCCGCCGAGCCCCCAGTGGAGGCCACACCCGCCGAGCCCCCAGTGGAGGCCACACCCGCCGAGCCCCCAGTGGAGGCCACACCCGCCGAGCCCCCAGTGGAGGCCACACCCGCCGAACCCCCAGTGGAGGCCACACCCGCCGAGCCCCCAGTGGAGGCCACACCCGCCGAGCCCCCAGTGGAGGCCACACCCGCCGAGCCCCCAGTGGAGGCCACACCCGCCGAGCCCCCAGTGGAGGCCACACCCGCCGAGCCCCCAGTGGAGGTCACGCCCGCCGTATCTCCAGTGGAGGTCACGCCCGCCGTATCTCCAGTGGAGGTCACGCCCGCCGTATCTCCAGTGGAGGTCACGCCCGCCGAGCCCCCAGTGGAGGCCACACCCGCCGAGCCCCCAGTGGAAGCCACACCCGCCGAGCCCCCAGTGGAGGCCACACCCGCCGAGCCCCCAGTGGAGGCCACACCCGCCGAGCCCCCAGTGGAGGCCACACCCGCCGCGCCCCCAGTGGAGGCCACACCCGCCGAGCCCCCAGTGGAGGCCACACCCGCCGAGCCCCCAGTGGAGGCCACACCCGCCGAGCCCCCAGTGGAGGCCACACCCGCCGAGCCCCCAGTGGAGGCCACACCCGCCGAGCCCCCAGTGGAGGCCACACCCGCCGAGCCCCCAGTGGAGGCCACACCCGCCGAGCCCCCAGTGGAGGCCACACCCGCCGAGCCCCCAGTGGAGGCCACACCCGCCGAGCCCCCAGTGGAGGCCACACCCGCCGAGCCCCCAGTGGAGGCCACACCCGCCGAGCCCCCAGTGGAGGCCACACCCAGCATGGCCGCCATGTAAGTCACGTTTTTATGTGCAGGAGACAGCAGTCTTGTGGAAATATTACATGACAGGTTCAACCATGTATGTATATTGTTACACTCACGATCAAGATTCCTTAAGAATGAATTCTTTTATAAGTTTACTGTTTTGTGTCATATATCCACTTTTTATAATTAGAAATCTTCGAAAGGGGTAGTCTTTAAAAATAGTTGATAAGAAAACATGCCTACAGTCTTATACGTTAATAACTGAAAATGATTCATGATTCTTCAAATAAAAATGTAAATCGCTGGATATATACTCTGGAGGGTATATTTCTCTTAGCTGTATATATGCTGATAGCTTATTGTCTGTTTTAGGGATTTCAGTATTCTTAGCCTGGTGGTATAAAGGTTAGTTACCGTTTAGACTTAGAGTCTCGTGCAGCCGATAGGCT
Organism: Cherax quadricarinatus; assembly: GCF_038502225.1. Classification (NCBI taxonomy): domain Eukaryota; kingdom Metazoa; phylum Arthropoda; class Malacostraca; order Decapoda; family Parastacidae; genus Cherax; species Cherax quadricarinatus. Next base: position 31,574,882 of record NC_091309.1, on the reverse strand, counting down.
TTAAACCCCATTGACCAGCCAACATGAATCGCAAACGTTACGATAGTGTTCTTTTTCCATTCAAGGGGGAAGTGTTTTTTTCCATGCTGGTGAAGGACCTTCCAGCTAAGGAAGTGAAGCTGTCCTCCTCGAAATTAAACCTAATTACCTTTATGGGTGTAGCAGTGACCAACTATTATATTTCCAGGACCAAGGTGGTGCAGCCACAACAGCGTTTGTTGTCCTTCGATGTCTCCATGGCCAAAGATGTGGACGATGTGGCTGGTAAGCTTGAACCGGTGAAATGCTGTGTAGAACCTCTCGTAATGAATGTAGAGGGGAGGCATTTCATTTTATTGTAGAGGTCTGACCTTCGCTCAGACCTCTACAATACAATTGTCCTCAAAGATTTGTTAAGTTATACCATGAATTAAGGAAAGATCCTGGACTTCACCTTAAGAAACTAAGTAAATGCGATAGTAATTATGAACAAGGTAGATTATAGTGGAAAAGTTAACATGTTATTAGAAGACGGGGGAACTTAGGTGCCCCTTAAGCATGTTGGTCTTAATTCCATCTCTTTCAGATGCTTTCTCTACTTTCATCCTTCGCACTCCTCAGACTTTCTCTACACTCGTGCTTTCTTGCTCCCTACTCCTACCTGATTCTATTCCTTCCTGTTCTCTGCATAAATAACTTTACAGTTGTAACCAGATATAAGTATGTAAACCGTTTATTACCATTGTAACTTGTTAAGCTATCAAAACTTTGCGACCCGTCCCTGGACTCATTATGTGCCTCTGTAATATTTTGTCACCCTCCCATGGTATGGGCTGCATAATTAAGCTATTAAACTAACCCGCTCATGAACTAACAGCTTCTTTCATCGGCAACATTTAAGTTAACAGTTCTCTCACTAGGTATGTCGTTCTCAAAACTAAGCATTCTGCTAGCAGAACTTTGGCAGAAGACGTTCTCACACACACTTAGGTTGTTTTGTGTTGTTGCAGGAGGACTGTTGTTGATCAGGCCGTTCAAGTTGGTGAAGGTTGTGACGCACACCTTCACTCGTACCATCGTCACATCCACCTTCATCCATCCCTCACTCACCGTCACTGTAGCTGTTGATGGCTGTCTCCCCACCAGACTTCCCTTCCACCTGGAGGCGTGTCCCAGTCATACTGGGACGAACTCTGCTGGGACGAACTCTGCTGGGACGAACTCTGCTGGGACGAACTCTGCTGGGACGAACTCTGCTGGGACGAACTCTACTGGGACGAACTCTACTGGGACGAACTCTACTGGGACGAACTCTACTGGGACGAACTCTACTGGGACGAACTCTACTGGGACGGACGCTACTGGGACGACCGCTACTGGGACGACCGCTACTGGGACGAACGCTACTGGGACGACCGCTACTGGGACGACCGCTACTGGAACACACGCTACCGGGTCACACGCTACCGGGTCACACGCTACCGGGTCACACGCTTCCGGGTCACACGCTACCGGGTCACACGCTACCGGGTCACACGCTACCGGGTCACACGCTACCGGGTCACACGCTACCGGGTCACACGCTACCGGGTCAGTTGCTTGAATTTAAACAACTACCGGGTGACCACTACTTAAGAAGCCATTAATGAAACCACCACTAGAACAGTCACTGCTGATACTAAAGTGAACAACACTGGAGCCACCACCGGAACGACCACAACTTGAGCGACCACCCGTGGAGTTTGCACTGGAACGATCATTATCTGAGCGACCACCCCTGGCGTCACCACTGAAGCGACACTGCTGAAGCAACTACATGTGACCATTGCTGCAAACTACCACTGCTGCGACCACTGAGGCAACCATTCTTTATTTGGTTTTCACAGTGTACACTTTCTCAGTTTTCGCAAAAAAAATTTGCAAGGTATTTTTGAGATGCCAACTTTGAGAGTTGCAATAATAAAGTTATATCTACACTACGTCTCTCTTTAGCCATCGGCTGTAAACTTTGATGGTGCGCTACGAACATTGATTCTTCGCAAAAATACTCTCGTTCGTGCAAATATAAAAACGTAATTGATAATACATGGGTACAATGTTTTATATTTTGCTGTGCCATCGCGAACAAGCGATGCAAGTTGGAAAAACCACAGGGGGGAGTTGAATGATAGCTCTAGGTCTTTCGTGTTGCAATCAAGACATCAGGAGCTTGCAGTGTTGCAGAAATGAGTAGGAAGTCCAGCAGATTCGTTCAGAGGACGTTCTAGTTCTTAATTTTTCGAGCTAGAGCATTACCCTTAATGATCTGATTGGACTTTCTGCAACATTGCAAGCTCCTAATGTTTGCAACACGAAGGACCTAGAGCTATCATTCAACTCCTTATGGTTGAAATATTTTGCTGTATTGAGGTTAGGAAGACTAGGCTTATGGAACACAATACTCAGCACTTGCAGTGGATTGAACTATGAGATGGACTTTATGGAGTAAGTTGGGTTGCCTGTGGCAGTGGAGGTACTACTGGAGGTTGCCTCCAGATCCAGGAGTAGCGAAGGATGTTCAACTTTCGGTGTCCTAACAGGGTTCCTCTCGTCTAATATAAGCGGAATCCTGCTAGCCTCTCTGGTGCTCAGAATAAATAGGCAAAAAGCCGTGTGTTTCATTGTGCTCGATCTCTCGTCTCTGCTCCTCAGAAAGTGTGTGTAAGCACATGAAAACAATGGATTATTTCCTATTTACACTGTGATATTTTTACATCACTAAACGAATTAGTTATGTCCGTGTTGCGAGGTTCTGGCATCAGAGGCAGCACTGCACAAACGACCCGCACATACAAGAGAAGTCTAGGACGACGTTTGGGTTCTACTTGCACCATTTACAAGTCGCACCATGACTTGTAATTGGTCCAAGTCTGACTGAAACGTCGTCATAAACTTCTCTCTCCTGTGTGCGGGTTATTTGTGTATTGTTCCAGCCACGGTATTGTGCCTTTTTGTTATTTATCAAAGGTATCGAGCAAATGTAAAACACAAGTCGCCACCTGGAGTTTACCTGGAGAGGGTTTCGGGGGTCAACGCCCCCGCGGCCCGGTCTGAGACCAGGCCTCATGGTGGATCAGGGTCTGACCAACCAGGCTGTTACTGCTGGCCGCACGCAAGCTGACAAGCGAAAGACAGCCCGGTTGGTCAGGTACTGACTTCAGGTGCCTGTCCAGTGACTTCTTGATGACAGCCAGGAGTCTATTAGTAATCTCCCTTATAAGAACATAAGAACATAAGAAAGGAGGAACACTGCAGGAGGCCTGTTGGCCCATACTAGGCAGGTCCTTTACAATTCATCACACTAACAAAACATTTGCCCAACCCAATTTTCAATGCCACCCAAGAAATAAGCTCTGATGTGAAAGTCCCACTCAAATCCAACCCCTCCCACTCATGTACTTATCCAACCTAAATTTGAAACTACCCAAAGTCCCAGCCTCAATAACCCAACTAGGTAGACTGTTCCACTCATCAACTACCCTATTTCCAAACCAATACTTTCCTATGTCCTTTCTAAATCTAAATTTATCTAATTTAAATCCATTACTGCGGGTTCTCTCTTGAAGAGACATCCTCAAGACCTTATTAATATCCCCTTTATTAATACCTATCTTCCACTTATACACTTCGATCAGGTCTCCCCTCATTCTTCGTCTAACAAGTGAATGTAACTTAAGAGTCTTCAATCTTTCTTCATAAGGAAGATTTCTAATGCTATGTATTAATTTACTCATCCTACGCTGAATGTTTTCTAACGAATTTATGTCCATTCTGTAATATGGAGACCAGAACTGAGCTGCATAATCTAGATGAGGCCTTACTAATGATGTATAAAGCTGCAGTATGACCTCTGGACTTCTGTTGCTTACACTTCTTGATATAAATCCCAGTAATCTATTTGCCTTATTACGTACGCTTAGGCATTGCTGTCTTGGTTTAAGGTTGCTGCTCACCATAACCCCCAAGTCCTTTTCGCAATCTGTATGGCTAAGTTCTACATCATTTAACTTATAAGTACTAGGGTTATGGGCACTCCCAAGCTTCAGAACCTTGTATTTATTCCCTTCATGTACTCCACCTTGTAAACCATTTTTATGGCATGTACATGGAAAATATGCCTCAATTTTGCAAAATGTATTAACATAAATAAATTTGTCCACTATGTTAAATATGTAGCTGCATTTCATTACTGTAGATGAATAGTGATATTGTGCCATGAATGTGATACCAGGTATGTATTCCATACCTGGAGTATACCTGGAGAGGGTATAGATGGCTATACAACTTAGGTAGGTGGTATATCACATCAAGTCCCCAAGAACTTGAGTTAATTGACCTTTCACTGCTCACTCGTGTGGCCTTCAACTTCTCATTTAGTTTTGTTCTTTCATAGTATTTTCGATATCTGATAAGAGAGACGATCCTGACTGTTGATAGACATTAATGACTTACATCGATTACTTTCAGTGAATTCCGTTATAGAGTCGCCTCTCCTCATGTAGTCCCTCTTGCTCTCAGACATTGTTTTTTCTGGTGGTAGTGTAATCTCTGTATCACACTGACACTTCTCTAAGTGGTGGATACCTTGTAGCTTTGAATGGACAACTTCCATCATGGGTTTCATATGCAAGAGGCTTGGACATCCAACAAGCATGTGTGAGAATGTTAGAGAGGAGTAAGTGGAAGCAAGCAGTTTTTATGACTTGTGCTGTTGGAGTGTGAGCAAGGTAACATTTATGAAGAGATTTTGGGAAAACGGTAAGCCGGACTTGAGTCCTGGAGGTGTGAAGTACAGTGCCTGCATTCTGAAGAAGGGGTGGGGACATTGGAGTTTGGCAAGGCATCTAAGCTGAAATGTCGGCACACCTCTGGTAAGACTGTGGAGTGAATGTTGGTGAAAGTGTTTCTTGTTTTTTGGGGACTCATCCTACCTCAGTGGGAGATAGCTGGTGTATTGAAAAAAAGAAATTTGTTCAGCAGCATTCTGAGGAAAATAAACACACACTGTATGCATTGATATTTCTGACAGTCGATATTAACCCGTAAACGGTCCAAACGTATATATACGGTATTACCGCTAGTGCCCCAAACGTATATGTACGTTTTATGTGTCCTACATTTAACATTGCCACAATAAGCCTGAGTCACCTAGACATGTGAGAATGGGTGTGAGCACTCACTGTGCACCATATTAAAATAATTGGGGATGCCTGGGTACCATATGCTCTTTTTTCCTATTAAAAAACAACAATTTTTTTTTCTCAAAAACGTTGGGGCAGTACGGTAGTGAACGTATATATACGTTTGGACCGTTTACGGGTTAAATCACATTTACTCACTTGCATAATAATTAAATAAATTTATTTTTGTAATAAAATAATTGTATAATTACCCTCCTGGATGAAATAAACTGTAGCTATTTATGTTGAGTTTCATTTGACTTCTAAATGAATTTTAGTAACTGTTAGTATGCAGATCTGCCAGAGGGGTACCTAATCCTGATCAATCAGGCTGTTAGTGCTGGCACATAATTATTAGTGGGTGGGGAAGTGTGGTGGTGTGTTGTGGTAAGCATTGGTGCTTGGTGAAGTGTGGTGGTGTGTTGTGTTGGGCATTGATGTTTGGTGAAGTGTGGTGACGTGTTGGGGTGAACATTGATGCTTGGTGAAGTGTGGTGGTGTGTTGTGGTGAGCATTGATGCTTGGTGAAGTGTGGTGGTGTGTTGTGGTGAGCATTGATACTTGGTGAAGTGTGGTGGTGAGTAGTGGTGGGTGGTGGTGCTGAAATGTGGTGGTATGTTGTGATGAGCACTGGTAGTTGGTGAGTTTGGTGGTGAGTTGTGATGAGTATTGGTGTGTGGGGAAGTGTACAGCAGTGGTGGACTGTGATAGGTGAAGTTTAGTGGTTTCTTGTGATAAACAATGGTGGGTGAAGTTTAGTAGTGTCTTGTAATAAACAATGGCAATTAAACAGTCTTGGGCCCCGGACACTTATTGAGTTCTGTGTACTCATAGCGCCCCTGCTTTTCATTGGGTGAATGTTGCATCTCCTGCCTTATCGTACTTGTGTGCCGTGAAAGTTCTTTGTACACTCTCCAGGTTTGCAATGTTGCCAGCCTTGAAGGGGGCCGTTAGTGTACAGCAGTATTCCAGACTAGAGAGCACAAGCGATTTGAAGAGAATCATCATGGGCTTGGCGTCCCTAGTGTTGAAGGTTCTCATTATCCATCCTATCATTTTCATAGCCGATGAACTAGATACATTGTTGTGGTCTTTGAAGGTGAGATCCTCTGACATTATCACTCCCAGATCCTTCACATTTCTTTTCCGCTCTATTGTATGGTTAGAATTTGTCGTATACCCTGACACATTTTTAATTTCTTAGTTTTCCATATCTGAGTAGTTGAAATTTCTCCTCGTTGAACTTCGCATTGTTTTGAGTGACCCATTCGAAGATTTGGTTGATGTCCGCTTGGAGTCTCGCGGAGTCTTCGATGGATGTCACTGCCATGGTGATCCGGGTGTCATCCGCGAAGGAAGACACGGAGCTATGTCTTACATCTCTATCTATCAGAAATGAGGATGAGGAATAGAATGGGAGCGAGTACTGTGCCTTGTGGAAACAGAAAATAAATTGATAAAAATTCAGTTTTACAGTAAGTTCACAACCTAGTCAGAGCTTGCTGACCCAGTTGGTGTGGTCAGGTTTACTCAGGACAGTTAAACATTCACTGACTCGCTTTAGCATACTGCTTTTACATGCCCCCCCTTTTTTTTTTTTTTTTGCACTATCTCTAACTCTAAATTCATTCCAGTAGAATCAGACCCACGAAGCATGGGGGTAAATGTGCACTAAGGTTTCTGAAGGATTTAGGTTACAAACTTGTTAGGGAAAGCCAAGGACCCCAGAGCGACCAGTTTTCTTTTCCAGAGACTCAGCGTTTTGATCCAGAGAAGAAATGCCTTCACATCCTGGGCACACAAGTCAATGCTAAGTAGAGAGATATAAAGTATTTGTGATATGCGTGTTGTTCTCATTCCCCTTGTACTTTTTAATGCGTTTGTTTTTAAATTACGTTCAAATATCTCTTCAGGGTGTTTTTGCAGGGGAAGAAAATAATCTTCCGAAGACAAACCTTCACATTTTTCCCTAAACGTTTATTCTCTTCTCCGAGGCTGTGGGTGACCAGTCACTTTTAGAAGATACACCTCCCAATACTTTATATACCATTCATATATAATATATACATACACACACAAGGAGGCTTTAGGAAGGGTAGGGGGTGTGTAGACCAAGTGTTTACAGTGAAACATAAAGGTGAACAGTATTTAGATAAGGGTAAAGAGGTTTTTGTGGCATTTATGGATTTGGAAAAGGCGTTATGACAGGGTGGATAGGGGGGCAATGTGGCAGATGTTGCAAATGTATGGAATGGGAGGTAGGTTATTGAAAGCAGTGAAAAGTTTTTACGAGGATAGTGAGGCTCAGGTTAGAGTATGTAGGAGAGAGGGAGATCATTTCCCAGTAAAAGTAGGCCTTAGACAAGGATGTGTGATGCCATCATGGCTGTTCAATATATTTATAGATGGAGTAGTAAGAGAAGTGAATGCTCGGGTGTTAGCAAGAGGTGTGGGGTTAAAAGATAAAGAATCTGACACAAAGAGGGAGTTGTCACAGTTGCTCTTTGCTGATGACACTGTGCTTTTGGGAGATTCTGAAGAGAAACTGCAGAGGTTGGTGGACGAGTATGGTAGGGTATGTAAAAGAAAATTAAAAGTGAATTTCAGAAAAAGTAAGATGAAGAGGATAAAAATAGGTAACGAAAGATTGGATATCAGATTGGAAGGAGAGAGTATGGAGGAGCTGAATGTATTAGGATATTTAGGAGTGGACGTGTCAGCAGATGGGTCTACGAAAGATAAGGTGAATCATGGAATTGACGAGAGGAAGAAGGTGAGTGGTGCATTGAGGAGTCTGTGCAGATAAAGAGCTTTGTCCATGGAAGCAAAGAGGGGAAATGTATAAGAGTATAGTTATACCAACGCTCTTACGAGTGCATAGCATGGGTGGAGAATGTTACAGCAAGGAGAAGGCTGGAGGAAGTGGAGATGTCATGTCTGAGGGCAATGTGTGGTGTGAATATAATAGAGAATTCGTAGTCTGGAAATGAGGAGGAGGAACGGGATTACCAAAACTATTATCTAGAGGGCCGAGGAGGGGTTGAGGTGGTTCGGACATGTAGAGGGGAAGGAACAAAATAGAATAACTTGTGTGTGAAAATCTGTTGTGGAGGGAAGGTGGGGTAGAGGTCGGCCTAAGAAAGGTAGGAGGGAGGGGATAAAGAAGGTTTTGTGTGCGAGGGGCTTGGACTTCCAGCAAGCGTGAGTGAGCATATTTGATAGGAGCGAATGGTGACGAATGTTTTTTAGGACTTAACGTGCTGTTGGAGTGCGACAAGGGTAATATTTATGAAGGGGTTCAGGGAAACCGGCAGGCCGGACTCGAGTCCTGGAGATGGGAAGTACAGTGTCTGCACTCTGAAGGAGGGGTGTTAATGTTGCAGTTTTATAATTCTAAGTGTGCCTCTGGCAAGACAGTAATGGAGTGAATGATGGTGAAAGTTTGTTTTTCGGGCCACCCTGCCTTGGTGGGAGACGGCCGATATGTTGATAAAAATAAAATATATTTGTATGCCGTGACGAATAGGCTTAAATAGCAGCGCTCTTCTTGCCGAATGTTGTATATTCCTACGGGTTTAGCTCTCCCCCATGATTATAATAATCATCATCTTGCCGAATAAGGCAAGCTAAAATTTGTGTATGCAATAATTTCGCAAAAATCATTCTGAACCTAACGAAAAAAAAATACTTCATTGTGTTTGTTTATTATTAAATTATTATAAACTTAACTAAAATATATTTAGGTGGATTAGGCTAAATTAAATTGCGCTTTTTATGATAAGGTTAGGTAAGTTTTCTAAGGCGCTTTTGGTACAAAATTATTAATTTTTACATTAACTTGAATGAAAAAAAATATATCTAAACGTATAAGAGAAAAATTTACAAAGGACTTAATTTTGAACGAGTTCTTGCTAATTGGCCAGTTTTACCTATTCGGTACATTATAATGTCGTGCCGAATAGGTAAAACTGGCCAAATAGCAAGAACTCGTTCAAAATTAAGTCCTTTGTAAATTTTTCTCTTATACGCAAGGAATTCGCAAGAGCAGGCGAAATATACACGAACACTGATCTCTGGCCGAAGAGATCAGTGTTTGTGTATATTTCGCCTGCTCTTGCGAATTCCTTGCATTGTTAAAATCTCTAGTAAGGCTGATGCATGCAGGGGATGAGATGAAAAGCTGTAAGCCTTCTCCCTGAAAGCTGGCTGTCTTGGATCAAACATCTAGCGCAAGCTGGACGCCAAGGTATTGGTCCAGTGTGGCAAGAATGGTAAGGCACTGCGTACCTTGTTCCAAGGTTCGTAGGTTCGAGTCTCCTTCGGCCAGAGATCAGTGTTTATATATATATATATATATATATATATATATATATATATATATATATATATATATATATATATATTAATGTCGTGCCGAATGGGCAGAACTTGCGATCTTGGCTTAAATAGCAACGCTCATCTTGCCATATAGAACAAGTGAAAATTTGTGTATGCAATAATTTCGCCAAAATTATTCTGAACCTAATGAAAAAAGTATATTTCACTGTCTTTGTTTAGTATTAAATTATTGTAAACAAATCTAAAATATATTTAGTTGGGTTAGGCTAAAATAAATTGCGCTTGTTATAATAAGGTTAGGTAAGTTTTCTAAGTTCCTTTTGGTGCAAAATTAAAAATTTTTACATCAACATTAATGAAAAAAATATATCTTTAAACGTATAAGAGTAAATTTTAGAAAGGATTTAATTTTAAATGAGTTCTTGCTATTTGACAAGTTTTACATATTCGGCACGACATATATATATATATATATATATATATATATATATATATATATATATATATATATATATATATATATATATATATATATATCACACACACACACACACACACACACACACACACACACACACATTATATTATACACACGCATACATAGCGACACACAAAATACTGCGTGGAATAGGTAAGGTGGACAGACAGGATGTTCCAGAGAGGTGACACAGAAACAAGGGGTCACAATTGGAAGCTGAAGACTCAGACGAGTCACAGGGATGTTAGGAAGTATTTCTTCAGAGTTCTCAGGAAGTGGAATAGTCTAGCAAGTGAAGTAGTGGAGGCAGGAACCGTACATAGCTTTAAGACGAGGTATGACACAGCTCAGGGAGCAGAGAGAGGAGACCTAGTAGTGATCAGTGAAGAGGCAGGGCCTGGAGCTGAGTCTCGACCCCTGCAACCACAATTGGGCGACTACAATTAGCCAAGTACACACCCAAGAGGGTGGAGACTCATGGGTGTGGTGGACGAACCCAGGAGGGAAGAACCTGGGAGGGAAGGTTGGGAGTTTAGAGCCCAAAAAAAGGGAAGAAGAGTGGGGAAGGAAGCTAGCAGGGCTTAGCAAGAAAATGGAGGAGAGGATAGCTGAAGAGAGCAGGAAGTGGGGACTACAAGTCTTAGCAGCAGAACATAAGATACAGTGCTTAGAAGAGGAAGTAAAAAATCTGAAACGGATTAGAGACAATTGACAGTACAGACATGACATCAGGAACATCTATACCAGTCACAGACGAGGGGACTGTAGGGATCCAGGAAAAGATGAGCACTCTAAGATCAAATGAGAGGCCTGAAGACAATGAAGGAGCTATGACATATGCAGAGACTCTGACAACTGCAGTAGCAAGGAACAGCTGAGCAGTAAAGACAGTTCACTGAGCATAGGGGCTGCAGCAAGGGTAGGGATTGAAGGCAGGAACGTTTTGATGGAAGGAACTAAAACACCTCAGAGGATGCAAAGGGAGACGCAGTGGGAGGAGGAAAGGGAGAAGTCAATGTTTGTCTACGGGCTCCAAGAAGTCGAAGGGGAAACCTACAATGAAAGGAACCAGGGGTAGAAGAAAGTGATCGAAGGTATCATGAAAGCAATAGGTGAGGGAGGCATGACCCAGGTGACAAATTTTCGGAGAATTGGGTGGTTTGCGAGTGGAAGGAAATGGCTTGTCAAAGTAATTTTCCAGGCAGAATCAGCACAAACCAGGATCCTGCAGGAGAAAGCACGACTGAAGGACAAACTGGAGTACCGGAGAGTGTACCTCGATAGCGACAGGACACAAAAAAGGACAATACTGAGAGAGGGTACAAAGACGAAAGGAGGAACGACATGCATTGAAGAAGATGAGCAGAACCCAGACTCGGGCGGAAGGGCAAACACACCCTACAGAAACACCCGCAGAAGGACTCCAACCCAAACAACCCCAAAGCAACTGAACAATTTAAACCAAAACTCCCACACTGTTCCTTCTGCTCTCACCCCCCCATCACAAACCCCACCCATACTGCAAACCTCCATAGGCCCCCTCCAAGACTCCTGCTCCCCCAACCCCAATATTCTCCCAGGACCACCATGATAGAAATGCAGGTGGAATATCAAATAAATACAAGAAGTGGCATGAAAGAATCAATGAGAAGTCCCCAGATATCATAGCAGTCACAGAAACGAAACTCGCTGAGACAACAGATGCAGTCTTCCCACCAGGATATCAGATCCTGAGGAAAGATAGGAGCAGAGGGGGAGGAGGGGTTGCATTGCTCATGAAAAACCAATGGGGTTTTGAAGAAATAGAAGGCATGGACGAGATTGGAGAAAGGGATTTTATAGTAGGTACAATTCAGTCTGGGGAACATAAGGTAGTCACTTCAGTGATGTATAACCCACCACAGAACTGCAGGAGGCCAAGAGAGGAATACGAAGAGAACAGCAGAGTGATGGTGGATACACTGGCTGAGGTGGCACGAAGAGCTCAATCGTGCAGAGTAAAGTTACTGGTTATGGGTGATTTCAACCACAAGATAGATTGGGAAAACCTGGAGCCTCATGGAAGGTCCCGAAACATGGAGAGCCAAGATGATGGATGTGGTACTGGAAAACCTCGTGCATCAACACGTCAGGGACACTACCAGAGAGAGAGAGGGGAGGATGAACAAGCAAGATTGGACCTTGTTCACCCTGAGCAGTTCAGACATTGAGGACATCACATATGACAGGCCCCTTGGAGCTAGTGATCACGTGGTTCTGAGTTTTGATTACATAGTAGAGCTGCAAGTGGAGAGGGTAACAGGAGTCGAATGGGAAAAGCCAAACTATAAAAGGGGGGACTACACAGGTATGAGGAACTTCCTGCAGGAGGTTTGTTGGGACAGAGAACTGGTAGGAAAGTCAGTAAATGAAATGATAGAATATGTAACAACAAAATGCAAAGAGGCAGAGGAAAGGTTTGTTCCCAAGGGTAATAGAAACAATGGGAAGACCACAGCGAGTCCTTGGTTTACCCGAAGGTGTAGGGAGATAAAAACTAGGTGCATTAGAGAATGGAAGAGATACAGAAGGGAAAGGACCCAGGAAAATAATGGGATCAGTCGAAGAGCCAAAAACGAGTATGCACAGAGAAGGAGGGAGGCCCAGCGACAGTACAAAAACAACATAGCTTCGAAAGTCGGATCTGACCCAAAACTGCTGTATAGCCACATTAGGAGAAAGACAACAGTCAAAGACCAGGTGATCAGGCTGAGGAAAGAAGGTGGGGAACTCAGAAGAAATTATAGAGGTATGCGAGGAGCTCAACACGAGATTAAAGGAAGTATTCACAGTGGAGACAGGAAGGACTCTGGGAAGACAAGACAGAGGGGGATGCCAACAGGAAATACACCAAGTACTGGATGACATACTCACAACTGAGGTGGTGGTGAAGCTGCTAAGTAACCCTGGTATCTCAAAGGCAAAGGGACCAGACAACATCTCCCTGTGGGTTCTTAGAGAGGGAGCAGAAATTCTTTGTGTCACATTAACCAGTCTTCAACACATCCCATGAAACTGGGCAACTACCTTAGGTATGGAAGATGGCAGATGTAGTTCCCATTTAAAAAAAAAGGCACTAAACTACAGATCAGTTTCACTGACGTGTATAGTGTGCAAAGTCATGGAGATTATCAAGAGGAGTAGTGGAGCTTCTGGAATGGAACAAGAGTATAAACGACAACCAGCATGGATTTATGGAAGGCAAATCCTGTCACAAACCTTCTGGAGTTTTATGATAAAGTAACAGAAGTAAGACACGAGAAAGGTGTGGGTTGATTGCATTTTCTTGGACTGCAAGAAGTCCTTCGACGCAGTTCCTCACAAGAGATTAGTGCAGGAACTAGAGGATCAGGCACGTACAACAGGAAGGGCACTGCAATGGATCAGAGAATACCTGACAGGAAGGCAACAAAGAGTCATGGTATGTGATGAGGTATCACAGTGGGCACCTGTGACGAGCGGGGTCCCACAGGGGTCTGTCCTAGGACCAGTGCTATTTTTGGTATATGTGAATGACATGATGGAAGGGATAGACTCAGAGGTGTCCCTGTTTGCAGATGATGTGAAGTTAATGAGGAGAATTAAATTTGATGAGGATCCGGCAGGACTTCAAAGAGACCTGGACAGGCTGGACACGTGGTCCAGCAACTGGCTTCTCGAATTCAACCCCGCCAAATGCAAAGTCATGAACATCGGAGAAGGGCAAAGAAACCGCAGACAGAGTATAGTCTAGGTGGCCAAAGACTGCAAACCTCGCTCAAGGAGAAAGATTTTGGGGTGAGTATAACACCGAGCACGTCTCCGGAAGCACACATCAACCAGATAACTGCTGCAGCATATGGGCGCCTGGCAAACCTGAGAATAGCGTTCCGATACCTAAGTAAGGAATCTTTCAAGACACTGTACACTGTGTACGTCAGGCCCATACTGGAGTATGCAGCACCAGTTTGTAACCCACACTGGGTCAAGCACGTTAAGAAATTAGAGAAAGTGCGAAGGTTTGCGACAAGGTTAGTTCCAGAACTAAGAGAAATGTCCTACGAAGAAAGGTTAAGGGAAATCGGCCTGACAACACTGGAGGAGACATGATAACGACATACAAAATACTGCATGGAATAGACAAGGTGGACAAACAAGCTCTTCCAAAGAGGGGACACAGAAACAAGGGGTCACTTGGAAGTTGAAGAATCAGATGAGTCACAGGGATGTTCTTCAGTGGTATTGGTCACGAAGTGGAACAGGTGGCGAGTGATGTAGTGGAAGCAGGAACCATACATAGCTTTAAGATGAGGCATGATAAAGCTCATGAAGCAGGGAGAGAGGATCTAGTAGCGTTCAGTGAAGAGGCGGGGCCAAGAGCCGAGTCTCGACCTCTGGAACTACAATTTGGCGAGTACGTACGTGTACACACACACACACACACACACACACACACACACACACACACACACAGGTTACAAACATCATTCAAGGAGGACCCTGGGGTAAGTATTGCACAGAGTGTATCACCGGAGACGCACCAACCGAATAACTGCTGCAGTAAATGCGAGTCTGGCAAATCTAAAACTGGCTTTTAGATACCTACCTCTCAAGGGAGGTTCCTTGACGCTGGTGAGGGGCTCTTGATCTAGGGAATTGGACCTGTGCTACGGTTCCCTGATTTAAGTCTGAATACCTTTCATCCCCCTACACATGCACTGTATAATCTTACGAGTTTAGCGCTCTCCCATAATTATATAATTTTATATATCCAAGTGAGGAGTCATTCACGACACTACACACTGTACGTCAGACCCAAATTAAAGTATACAGCAGCAGCAGTATGGCGAGAGTGAGCAGAGGTTTGCAACCAGACTAGTCTCGGTGCTAAGAGGAGAGGTTAAGTAACTTAACCTGATGTCACAGTAGGGCAGGACGACTAGGGGAGGATATGATAACATACAAACTACTGAGAGGAATTGATAGGGTGATTAGAGACAGGGAAAGACGGGAAAACCAACAGGGCATAGCTGGAAGTTGAAAACTTAGATATGTAAGAGAGGTCAGGAAGTATTTCTTCAGTGTTAGAGGTGAGGAAGTGGAACGATCTGGAGAGAGAAGTGCTAGGCAGGATACGTACATAGTTTTAAAAAGGGGTACAATAAGACTATGAAAGCCAGGAGTGAGTGAACCTAGTAGCGAGAAGTTGAGTCGGGGCTGAGAGGAGTCTCGACCCCTGTTATCACATGAAGGCGAGAACGTACACATGTACAGTATACTCTGGGTTTTTATTAAATGATGATAATTTGTTGGTTTATTAATGAAATAAATTATTTACATTGCCAAGTAGATAAACTGCCATGATATTCCTGCATTTTGAAAAGAATCTACAAAAGCAGAGATCATGTTTACATTTCTAATATAAAATATACATCACAAACAAGTTACGTTTCAATCATTTGGTTTTCTGATTTTTTTTTGTATAGTCCTCTCCTATAACAGTTTAACATTCCTGTGAAGCTATATCTAATAGCTGGAAAAATGTAATATGCCTCTCCTAAATAGACGGGGAAACGTAATATACCTCTCCCAATATTACAATCACTGAAGTACATTCTGGTAATATCAAGAGTTTTGCAATGCATTTTAAGTCAAGTGAATGGTAATTAATTTGATCTTTGGAACAGCCAGCTGCAGTTAATTATTAATGGTAAGCTTATGAACTAAAATTTAACCAATATAGAGATGATACATACATTGCTATCTTTGGCTTGGACATTGAAGTCAGTTTGAAAAGTAAACTACACACAAAATAAGATGCATCTCGACATAATATTCACATCTGTCTACAAAGTTGCAGTAACAAACAAGGTCAGCATAATAACTTTGTCTAACAGACTGAAGATAAAATTAATAACTGATTCAACGATGTTCACAAAACATAATTTTTTTTTGTCCGCCTGCGGGTATGAGAAGGGTGCACCTGCCCACCTGCGGGTATGAGAAGGGTGCACCTACCCACCTGCGGGTATGAGAAGGGTGTACCTGCCCACCTGCGGGTATGAGAAGGGTGTACCTGCCCACCTGCGGGTATGAGAAGGGTGCACCTGCCCACCTGCGGGTATGAGAAGGGTGCACCTGCCCACCTGCGGGTATGAGGAGGGTGCACCTGCCCACCTGCGGGTATGAGAAGGGTGCACCTGCCCACCTGCGGGTATGAGAAGGGTGCACCTGCCCACCTGCGGGTATGAGAAGGGTGCACCTGCCCACCTGCGGGTATGAGAAGGGTGCACCTGCCCACCTGCGGGTATGAGAAGGGTGTACCTGCCCACCTGCGGGTATGAGAAGGTTGTACCTGCCCACCTGCGGGTATGAGAAGGGTGCACCTGCCCACCTGCGGGTATGAGAAGGGTGCACCTGCCCACCTGCGGGTATGAGAAGGGTGTACCTGCCCACCTGCGGGTATGAGAAGGGTGTACCTGCCCACCTGCGGGTATGAGAAGGGTGTACCTGCCCACCTGCGGGTATGAGAAGGGTGTACCTGCCCACCTGCGGGTATGAGAAGGGTGTACCTGCCCACCTGCGGGTATGAGAAGGGTGTACCTGCCCACCTGCGGGTATGAGAAGGGTGTACCTGCCCACCTGCGGGTATGAGAAGGGTGCACCTGCCCACCTGCGGGTATAAGATGGGTGCACCTGCCCACCTGCGGGTATGAGAAGGGTGCACCTGCCCACCTGCGGGTATAAGATGGGTGCACCTGCCCACCTGCGGGTATAAGAAGGGTGCACCTGCCCACCTGCGGGTATAAGAAGGGTGCACCTGCCCACCTGCGGGTATAAGAAGGGTGCACCTGCAAGTGGGCAGATATAAGAAGGGTGCACCGGCAAGTGGGCAAGTATAAGAAGGGTGTACCTGCAAGTGGGCAGGTATAAGAAGGGTGCACCTGCCCACCTGCGGGTATAAGAAGGGTGCACCTGCAAGTGGGCAGATATAAGAAGGGTGCACCTGCAAGTGGGCAGGTATAAGAAGGGTGCACCTGCAAGTGGGCAGGTATAAGAAGGGTGCACCTGCAAGTGGGCGGGTATAAGAAGGGTGTATCTGCAAGTGGGCAGGTATAAGAAGGGTGTACCTGCAAGTGGGCAAGTATAAGAAGGGTGCACCTGCAAGTGGGCAGGTATAAGAAGGGTGCACCTGCAAGTGGGCAGGTATAAGAAGGGTGTACCTGCAAGTGGGCAGGTATAAGAAGGGTATCTCTGCACTAACACTGTAGTTACCTATAATCTTCCCAGTCACAATGAGAATGTTAGTAATGCTTGCCAGTATTTCCTCTGATTCTTGCCCAAGCCTGGAATACCCTACTAATAGTTGGCTTCTCAAGCAACAGTTCCAAGCAGTGATCATGGGAAATATTTCAATTTGCTTTGTAATAACATTCAGTTGGTAAATTTTCTTGTTCAGGATGCTATCAAATACAACTTTTTTTTTCTTGATGAAGTTAATAATTATGAGGAAGGTATTATTAGCGGCCTTGGCCAGCCGTTCAGGCGTGCGGCAAGTTACTAATTACTGAGTATAAAGATTTTTATACTCTTTAGCTTGCCTTTACTGCAGAGTTAAACTTTACTTTGGACAATATTGATTAGGCTGGATGGCAAGAGGAGCATTTGGTTTCAGCTTTGTCCACCTTCTGTTAGTTGATGTGTTGTTGCAGCCAGGTCATCTTCCACTAGCTGTGTTGTAGCCAGGTCATCTTCCACTAGCTGTATTGCAGCCAGGTCATCTTCCACTAGCTGTATTGCAGCCAGGTCATCTTCCACTAGCCGTGTTGCAGCCAGGTCATCTTCCAGTAGTTGTGTTGCAGCGATGTCAGTCTTCTAGTTTTTGCGTTGCGGCAATGTTAGTCTTCCACTAGTTGATGTGTTGTTGCAGCCCTGTCCATCTTCCATCAGTCAATATCTTCTTCCACCCAGGCAATGATCTTCCCATCAACTCCAGGCAATATGTCATCCTCGTATACAATCTGTAATAAAAATAATTACTAAATTAGAGAAGCCAGAAACAGATAAACAAAAGTGTGGGAGGAATAGTGTTAATAAAATTTTAGAAACTGAGAAGAACTGTTTAAAAGTTATATTAAGATAGAAAAGACAAATTAAATGTGAATGATATAACATAAAGAACTAAAATTAATGATACTGTTCTGTTAATATATGGAAAATTTGACATTAAATTAGTTGACTTTATATATAAGAACATAAGAACATAAGAAAGGAGGAACACTGCAGGAGGCCTGCTGGCCCATACTAGGCAGGTCCTTTACAATTCATCCCACTAACAAAACATTTACCCAACCCAATTTTCAATGCTACCCAAGAAATAAGCTCTGATGTGAAAGTCCCACTCAAATCCAACCCTTCCCACTCATGTACTTATCCAACCTAGATTTGAAACTACCCAAAGTCCTAGCCTCAATAACCCAACTAGGTAGACTGTTCCACTCATCAACTACCCTATTTCCAAACCAATACTTTCCTATGTCCTTTCTAAATCTAAACTTATCTAATTTAAATCCATTACTGCGGGTTCTCTCTTGGAGAGACATCCTCAAGACCTTATTAATATCCCCTTTATTAATACCTATCTGCCAGAGACTAAATGAAGCATTAATGAACAATAAATTTAAAACGGTGGCACCAGACAAGTTATCACCTTGGGTTTTTAAGGAATATGAGAAGAAATAATCTACAGTTATTTTTTGAGACTTTTAGTAAAAGACTGTAAACTCGTTGACAAAATTATATACATTGCCAAAAATCATTTTTTAATGCTGGAGATCCTAGTTAATTATAAGACCTACTAACCAGTGTTTAATAGAGAACCTGGTTAACTAGGTAAGTTCCTGGTGAACTATAAGCCAGTTATGCTAACGAGCGTTTTTCTTTAAACTGCATACAGGGTGTAAAAAAATGGATGCAGAGGTTCCATTACGTAAACGTTTATCTTCTTGTAGAGTTTTATCTATTCTGGATTTAATAAAGTTTTACACTTAGAATGTTGTCACATTGGAAGGTTATTTTGCATAGCCAAAATGTAATAAATTTAAAGAAATGCTATAGAAAAATTCTTAACAGTTGAGTAATAAGAGCACAAAATAGGAAGACGTGACTGGTCATGTGCTGACTTGCTGACACAAGATCAGATAAAACAACTTCATTAAGACTCTTAAATAAGATGCGAGAAACTGGAAGAGGAGGATTTCTTGGTACCAGCAGTATGGAGAAGTAGTAGTCGTAATGTTATGTATGCATGTAAAATATTTCTTCATGGAGTAGTTGACACCTGAACTGTGATGAGAGAGGAAATAGTGGCAGGTGAAACTAATGAAAATTTGTTATACAAAGTGAGACGGTACAAGCCTAAACTCTTATTCCTGTTATTACAGTGCATTAATAACAAATGTGTGCTTAAATATGTTAATGCATGCGCGCGCGCGAACACACACACACACACACACACACACACACACACACACACACACACACACACATAAATACATACACACACACACACACATACATAAAATACATACATACATACACACACACACACACATACATAAATACATACACACACACACACACACACACACACACATACATAAATACATACACACACACACACACACACACACACACACACACATACATAAATACATACATACACACACACACACACACATACATAAATACATACATACACACACACACACACACATACATAAATACATACATACATACACACACACACACACACACACACATACATAAATACATACACACACACACACACACACACACACATAAATACATACACACACACACACACACACACACACACACACACACACCAACCAGTTGACTTACCGTATTCTCTACTCCGAGAAAGGCCCCGACATAATAGTGACTTTCTTTGTACTTAACAAATCAAAATCTGTTATGGACTCCATTTTTCAGGTGGAATAAAGTCGAAATTTATAACATATAAGATACAAGGAAGGTCGCTGGCACAGGTGAGAGTAACAAAGGTGTGTTGGTAAGGCCGGGAGTACCTCTCAGAAGTGAGAGACTGACGTGATACCGTGAGAGGTACTTATCAACTGTCTTCACCCCTTACCTCCGCTTTAAGAGGTACTTATCAACTGTCTTCACCCCTTACCTCCGCTATAAAGGTCTCCCTCGCCTAATAATTATAATCATAACCATAATTTTTAAAAATGTGGACTGATAAGCCAGCAGAAGGCCTCGTTGAGATGTCATCTGACTTTAGACTTGCGTCAGGAAACACTTGGTCTGTTTCCTGACAAACCTTGCCTAACCTAACCTCGGTTTATACGACTTCCCTATTATTCTGTGTCATATTTCTGTTGGTAATTCCTTGTATGTGATGCTGTGTTTCGTGTGCCCTGAATATCAGTGGAATCAACCAGGCCTCAGGACCGAAACGTCTGTCAAAATGTATTTTCTCCCCAGTGCTGTAAGATATTAATGCGCGAGTGACTTGTGACTTCGACTATGAAATGTGACGTCCCCGGGAGACGGTGATACTGTTAAAACAACACAACCCAGGAGGTTGCTTTGGGAGGGCTCAAACAAGTGTGACTGAGCAACATGTAAGATTAAGGAATGTGCTGTTGTGCAGTCTTATAGACCGAGTATATACTGTGCAGTTTTACGTAGTGAAAGTATGTAGTGTGCAGTATGAGTCAATTGTGAGGTGTACGCAATCAATGCTGTGCTGCAAGTGATAATATTAATCGTCTTAATTATATTAATTTCTTAACTGCCTTGATTAGTTCTCAAATCCAGTCCATAGAGTAAGTGCAGTATTTACATGTACAAGGAACACTGGTTTCTCCGAAATTGTGCCCTTTACAAAGGTTCTATAATTTTTTTTTTTTACTTTTGAAGGGTGCTATGTATATATAATGCTTGGAAAACAAATTTTTGAAGCCCCACCTCTTCTTTAACCAGACCATACTCTGGGTCATAGCTCTTGAAGTGGAAGCGGAAGAGGCCAGGTCTGTCAAACATGTTCTTGAAGTCTCTCAAGCGTATCTCACCCAGTCTCTTGTTGATAGTAGACATGAAGGGTGTCACTGTTCGTTCAGTGAAGTAGATCACCTTGGTACATGGCTCGCCCACTCCTGCGGGCACACAAACACTGTATTGGCACTAGAAATAGTGTAAAAAAACATACATACTCGTATATAAATAGAACCAAAGTACAGTTCATTGAAATCAGTTTCTGAATGTAGATAAAAATGCGTGTATTTTATAACTAGGTTATGTAGTAGTTCCTAATATGCGAGTAAATGCCCCAGTATCTGTAAATACTTGATTCATAACCAAGCCACAGATTAGAAGCTTCAAATGACTTGTTGTTCTAAGTCGCGTGTCGATGTTTGATATAGGACGAATTGAAAACGTAAATTTTCCTGTTTAAACTGTAGGTTAGTTGTGGATTGTTGTCGCCACGGTACTGTAGGTTAGTTGTCAATTGTTGCAGCCACGGTACTGTAGGCTAGTTGTGGACTGTTGCAGCTACGGTATTGCCATGTGTTCATTAAATGCCCAATGTGTGTGTGTGTAAATACCTAGTCATGAGTAGGAGAGGTCTTGCCAGGGAAGGAAAGTAACAAAACATTTTACAGCAGTTTTCACTGGGATAAAGATTCGCACTTCGTAGAGCTTTTACCGGTGACGATACAACTACACAGAGCGAAGCGTTGTCTCACTAAGAGCAACTGCTGAAACGTCTATTGCTGTTCTGCCGCTGAGTTAGCATTATCCTGGAAGCGTTCGGGAAAAGTATTCAAATTCACTCGTAAAAGGTTAGTCTGCGCTGTGTTACGTGGTTTTTGGTGCCTTTGGAGGTACTGGCGGCTTTGGAGGTGTTGGCGAATTTGTCCAAGTAATTCCTGGTCTCCCATATTCATTATTTGATATTTGTTACCAGACTGCGACCCGAAGCAGTTTATTTGCACCCAGGTTACCTACTTACTGCAGGTGTAGACACATGGGCCAGCTCTTAAACTCGTCCCAGGTTCGAATCCCGTTCTTTTGAGAGCCAGTATACGTGGGTGTGTTGTCCCAAATACCACTACACCCGTGTGTGTTTTTCTACTCAGCTGGGTTTAGCGCTTCCTTGTAACCATAATATAAATAAATATACATCTTAAAGTATGCTCAGTAATAGCCCACATGGAAATAGAAACACAGGAAGCTGATTTGTACATTTCGATCGCTTCTGGGATCCTCTCCTGAAGAGGATCCCAGAAAGGGGATTGAAATATACAGACGAGTCAACCTTCTGTGTTTGTATTTCCATGTGGGTTATGGAGCACTGAGCGTTCATTACATACATTACACAGTATATAGAATTATAATGTAAGTGGTTGTATGAACATACCATTAACAGAAGGCCGCTTGTCTCCCGGGCGTGAGGCTTTGTCACTACTACCACCACTGCCACCATTACCACCATTACTCCCACGTTCTATGAGGATAGCGATGGCTTGTTCAAGTGTGTCCAGTGTGTGCTGGTTGGGATCTGTCTCTCTGGAAAGGTACAAGCATCCATTATTCCCAGTCTTGGCTGAATTGAGAGACAGACATGGAATATCATGCAGTACACGAAGCAATAAATGTGGGTAGGAATATTAGAAGGAATATCTTTGGTAATACGAGAGTATTAATTCATAGTCATTATTTCCTAAATATTATGTTGTATTGTGATGCACGGCAGCAGCACTTGCTGTGCACGGCAGCAGCACTTGCTGTGCACGGCAGCAGCACTTGCTGTGCACGGCAGCAGCACTTGCTGTGCACGGCAGCAGCACTTGCTGTGCACGGCAGCAGCACTTGCTGTGCACGGCAGCAGCACTTGCTGTGCACGGCAGCAGCACTTGCTGTGCACGGCAGCAGCACTGGCTGTGCTGTGCACGGCAGCAGCGCTGCTGCCGTGATGCGGTAAACAAGTCTTACAACAGCAACGAAGATTTACGTCAAATGACTCACGAAATCGTAATGACACGATTGCAAACAAACCATACCCCGGCCGGAATTGAACCCGCGGTCATAGTCTCAAAACTCCAGCCCGTGGCTAACGCGACGGGCTGGAGTTTTGAGACTCTATGACCGCGGGTTCAATCCCGGCCGGGGTATGGTTTGTTTACGTCAAATACTTTTCACAGGGACATTTCGCTCTATAAGAGCTCTTCACAGAGCGAAAAGTTGGTAAAGTGGAAGCTTATTGTCAGTCTTGAAGGGTCAAGTATACCGGTGATAAATTATCAGCAGCTTGCCATAGTTTGAAAATAGGATAATTTTGAATTCCACAAGTGCAACACTTGGGTATCTCTGCCCACAAGGACACCCCAGTGTTGCACGTCTTATTCATCAGCTTAGTAACGTGAAAGTGAGAAATCACGTGATCATAAAATTGAAACACAGGCGGCAACTAGAATCCTTAAGGAGAATCGTTATCTAGAATCATTGACTAGAACCAGTCATTATCTAGAATCATTACAGAAATAGCATAGGGTACCAACAAGACAGTCAGGAATTACACATGAGCAACACCTTCGGATCTTTACCTACAGATGTTGTTCTTCACTACGAGGATATACGCAGCTAGTACATAAAGTAATCCGGCCGTTAGCCTTGCTGACGTTGACTGGCTGATACACGTGTTACACACGTGTTCCTCTTAACTAGACCTGTTTATTGTGGTCTCGGTTACTGACCTCTGTTGAAGCAGAAGTATGATTGTGTGGGGTGAAGGTGAGTGATGTTGGATGATTGTGTGAGGTAAAGGTGGGTGATGGATGATTGTGTGAGGTATAGGTGGGTGGTGTTGGATGATTGTGAGAGGTGAAGGTGGGGTGGGTGTGCGAGGTTAAGGTAGGTGGGTGTTGGAGGTGGGCGGGTGGGTGTAGGACGAGGTTGACTCACCTGAAGTTACTTCTGAGAGAGACGATAGCGTCCCTCACCAGCTGGAGTTCTTCCTTAGTGGCTGAGGACACCGCTGAGCGTCCACCAGCAGGACACTCTCCTCCCACCACCCGCTTACCGTTCTGTGGACGCAAGAAGCTCGTCAGTGTGGCGGGACGCAACGAGGGGGGTCAGTGTGACGGGACGCAACACCACTACTGACCTACGTCCTTCAAAGACCTCATGCTGGTGACTGGCT
>NC_091309.1:31515599-31548099 GCF_038502225.1 Cherax quadricarinatus | reverse complement strand
TACACACACATACACACACATACACACACACATACACACACATACATACATATACATGTCTTGCTGAATAGGTAAAATTGGTCAGTTAGCAAGAACTTTTAAGATTAAGCCCTTTCTAAAATTCTCTTATACGTTGAAAGATATATTTTTTTATTTATGTTAATGTAAAAATTAATATTTTTGTATCAAAAGAACCTTAGAAAACTTACCTAACCTTATTATAACAAGCGCAATTTAATTTATCTAAAATACATTTAGTTGGATTAGGCTACGTTTACAATAATTTAATAAACAAACATAAACATTTTTCGTTAGGTTCAGAATGATTTTTGCGAAATCACTGCATACGCAATTTTTCGCTTGCCTTTTTCGGCAAGAAGAGCGTTGCTATTTAAGCCAAAATCGGCACGACATATTTTATCTGTGCATATGCATGTGCACAACCACCACCAGAGAGCACCAGAGAGCAGGAAAATGTTGACTGAGGCCTTTCACATTGCAATTGCAAACGTTTCTTTAAAAGTAATGACATACCTGGACGTTCTTGATGACTTCTTCATACTGCGCTCGCTGCGCTTGAATGGTCTTGTCCCTCTGGTACATCTGTTTCCGCAGCTCTGTAATAATCCCCTCACGCTGCTCCAACAACCGCGTCAACTCCAGCTGCAACAGAGCAAGTCGGGTCACCTGGATGTCAGGTGAAGTGGACAGACAAGTAATGTGGGTATCAGGTGAGGTAGGTGACCAGGGGAGTGTTTTGACACAGGGAACGGGGAAGAGGAACAGATAGTTTAGTTGAAGTCTCTTGTTAAGGTTGGCTGCAGTACGACACCCTGGGGGCCTAAACACCAAGTCTCACCCTGGGGCTGCTCACACAATAAGACCATTATGAAGTGATGTTATATACGCTTTTTTTGACTAACATTCTCGTATTTTATTATAAATATAAATAACCCAAAAACTGAAAACGCAAATGAGTTTACCTTGTCAGCCTCGAGAGCTTGTCTGGCGAGGGAGAGGTGCAGCAGTTCCTGCTTGACCGAGGCTGTGGTGGCTTCTACCAACTCTGAGGGATGCAGTGTCTGGCCTACCCTCGACGATGTTGTCTCAACCTCCTGTCAACCTCGGGAATGTTAGTCAACCTGCCCACCACTTTAAGAATAGGTTTGAGGAATATTTGATAGGGGGTGTTATCTTAGAAGAATCTGCCAAGTATGGGCCAGCAGACCTGCTACAGTGTTCCTCCAGCTTTACGTTCTTAGTAAGTTATGTAACGTGTTTAATTATTTAAATCTACAAAACATAAACGTTTTTGCACATTAAAAAATTTGCATTATTGATATTACTATGCTAAGTGAGCCCGCATGCAAGTGACAGTTCAGACATTACAGGTATCAGGTGCCACAAATGTGGGTTACATTGTAACATGAAAGACTTTAGGTGCAACATTGGTCACCTGAGATATGACAAGTGTCACTGAGGGAGAAAATAACATGCAAAACCTGTCCAGTCTACCACCAGGTAACACTCATCAGTACTGATAACCTCCGTAACAGTACTAGTAATCCCCATGACTATACTAATAACGCTCATAACTATACTAATAACCTCCGTAACAGTGCTAATGACCCCCATGGCTATATTAATAACTTTCATAACAGTACTAGTAACCTCCATGGCTATATTAATAACCTTCATAACAGTACTAGTAAGCTCCATGGCTATATTAATAACTTTCATAACAGTACTAGTAACCTCCATGGCTATATTAATAACCTTCATAACAGTACTAGTAACCTCCATGGCTATATTAATAACCTTCATAACAGTACTAGTAATTTCCATGGCTATGTTAATAACCTTCATAACAGTACTAGTAATTTCCATGGCTATGTTAATAACCTTCATAACAGTACTAGTAATTTCCATGGCTATATTAATAACCTTCATAACAGTACTAGTAACCTCCATGGCTATGTTAATAACCTTCATAACAGTACTAGTAACCTCCATGGCTATATTAATAACCTTCATAACAGTACTAGTAACCTCCATGGCTATACTAATAACCTCCATAACTATACTAGGGACCTCCAAGACAGTAATAACCTGGATAACAACAAAGAGCAGTTATGCTACAACAGTGTGGTAGAAAATAACGGTGACCTTTAAGATGCTACAACACATGTATGCTACAGAATAAGGGACCTTTAAGATATGCTACGACACGTGTTGACACCTACAAGAGGAGACCGGATCACTACCTACTAAGAGTTCCCAGGTTATAGTGTCTGTGGGCATGCGGGCCCCTGGCGGTAACAGTATAGCTGACCAGTCAGTAAACAAGGTAGTCTGGCAACAGAGCGGGATAAGGTTGAAGTATCGTCTTAACTAGTCACATAGGTACGACACTCGTCTAGGTTGGTGTGGACAAGATGACTCAAGATACAACTTAACGTTATATTTCTAATAATATATTTTGTTATTAGTGATAATGCATTTCAGCTGTATTAATGTTTCTATAAAATTACAACATCTAGGAGATAATTTACAAGAAGCAAAACCTACATGAAAGGAACACACAGGTTTGTGTTTTAAGATGATAATCTAGATATATGTGCAACACTTGGGTATCCATGTCAAGATTGATGGAGAGATATAGACACTAGGCTGAGGGACTGATTACCAAACTCCTTCTGATCTTCACCATTCTTCTTTGTACTGGACTGATGAAGCTCCTGTGTGGCGAAACGTTTCCTTAATAAAGATAACAAAGTGTTACACATGTGTCTAATTTATCAACTAGCCAGTTCTCGGAACTATTTATCTACACATAATGTCGAAGTTGATAATTTTGTTCTGGTGAGAGTTGAAACAAGCAGCAAGTGCTTCTCACAAGGTATATAATACCAAGAGATACAGAAGTGTTAAATGTGCTACGTCAGGAACTTTAATAAAAGTTACGTAACGTTGCCCCCAGGTATCTCATACAATTGCTTCTTGAGTGTCCTGGACATGCATCACCAGGAGGAACAGTATTAAAGTTAACTTCTTCAACACTACTTGGCATGCATGTGTACCGTCTTCTAGTCAAAAGTGTCTAAAGTCTCATTACAGTAACATACCTCTATTACTTTGGAATTAAGTATTCGAAAGCATTCTAAACTTTGCTGAAGTCACTGTAGTTTCCCATTAATTCAGGAAATAATGGATCTACACTATAGCATATTTACACTACTGGAATCGCTTATATGGTGCTACTGTGCACCCTACATGTGGCATCACGGAAAACCTCGTTATTTTAAGCTGCTTAAAGGCAATGAATACTTGAAGCTTCAGGAGGTCTACATCACGTTGACTGACTTCCAGCTGTTAAGCTATTACTACTAACAAAGATGGCGGACTAGACGCAATGTTATATAAACAAGAACAGGGGTAGTGTGGCAGATAATCACCACTAAGAAGTACCTGGCGAGAGTGGCGCTTGTGGCTCCTGTGGTTGCCTGAAGAGTCCTTGGAGCTTTTCCTCAGGAAATCTCTGTTACAGTCATCCCTGTTGTGGGCGTCTTTCGGAGACTTGTCTTTGCTGTGTGGTGTTTTGGTGGGGATGTCCATGCCCTGCCATGTTCTGATGTGGATGTCCTGATCGTAACACGTTCTGACGGGCGACTCCCTGTCTTGACATGTTTTGATGCAGCTGTCCGCACCTCGACACGTCTTGATGGAAATGTCTTTGAGGCGACATTTTCTAATGGGACTCTCCTTTCCGTGACATGTTTTGCTTGGACTCTCCTTCTCTCTACATGTTTTGCTTGGACTCTCTTTCTCTCTACATGTTTTGCTTGGACTCTCTTTCTCTCTACATGTTTTGCTTGGACTCTCTTTCTCTCTACATGTTTTGCTTGGACTCTCTTTCTCTCTACATGTTTTGCTTGGACTCTCTTTCTCTCTACATATTTTGGTTGGACTTTCCTTCCCGTTATATTTTTTATGACTCTCTCTGTGGGTGACTTTGGTAGGACTTTCCTTGTCAACAGATAGACTCGAAGGAATGTAGTCCAAGAGTGTGTCGCTAGAAGAATTGTTGTTGGGGTTGAGGCTGGTGGGGGTGTTGGTTGAAACGCTGGTGGGGGTGTTGGTTGTGAGGGAGCTCCTGGAGGTGCACACACCACGACTCTCCACCTCCGTCGTGCTCTGCAGCTGCAACACCACCAAACTATAACTGCTGATCTACTACCTAATTATATTAACCCATTCTCCTAAGAAGCTAAATTTTATTGCTATCCTGTATTGAGTTTCTCTCATGCTCTGTGCGGAACATATCATGGAGACCACTTAGAACTGTGTGAGCATCCTGACGAGTGTTGTAATGGCCAGGTATTACTTTTGTGTATCTCAAAACTAAAGCACTTGATAAGGCTTTTATAAGAACAGCATATATCTGTGTGAGAACATTAGTAATTGAGATTAATGAGAAGACACTACTGACATTTGATCAACGCGGCTATTGCTACTGGCGGCCCGCTGGCCCACATACCCATCACAGCCTAGTTAATTCTCAAGACCTTGCTGGCTACTTGGATGTTAGGTTTTGTGTTGTCAAGAACACTGAGTGACCTCCCAGGTCGCTACACTCTACAGTTCTTACAACTTCCTCCCCATCAAGAGGGGGAGAGGGTGACCTGATGCTGACGACGGGCTCATGATCCAGTGAACTAGAGTTGCCCTCTCCACGGATCAAACCTGTTGTATCTCGCATACCCCAGGACGTGGTATGACCCTTACTGATATAACATCAACATGAAGTAATAACTGGACTCCCTTGTCAAGGTAAACAGATAAATTTATTTATAAAATTATCAATGTGTATTTATGGGCAAGTGCTAAATCCGTAGGGGTCATAGAGCGCCTGACTCAGGAATGGTGGAAAAAATGGAAGGGTAGCTCCATTTCCTTGAAAGAAAAGTCCTTTACCAGCATTAATGCACTTTTCCGTTGAAGGGTCAGATGGTTAACAGTTTACCACTTGCAAGTGGCAGATAAGACGCCCACTTATATATTGGTAACCTAGAGCGTAAATGTTGAAAATTTCTTGTGATGATGTAGATATGTTTGTGAGGGTCGGCAGACGTACCTACAAGAAACTGAACAAGTATATACTCTGGAAGACAGGAACAAATAAAGGGGATGTAAATAGTGTGCTGAAAATATCTAGCCTAGACAGGACTCGCAGTAATGGTTTTAAGTTGGAAAAATTCAGATTCAGGAAGGATATAGGAAAGTACTGGTTTGGTAATAGAGTTGTGGATGAGTGGAACAAACTCCCGAGTACCGTTATAGAGGCCAGAACGTTGTGTAGCTTTAAAAATAGGTTGGATAAATACATGAGTGGATGTGGGTGGGTGTGAGTTGGACCTGATAGCTTGTGCTACCAGGTCGGTTGCCGTGTTCCTCCCTTAAGTCAATGTGACCTGACCTGACTAGGTTGGGTGCATTGGCTTAAGCCGGTAGGAGACTTGGACCTGCCTCGCATGGGCCAGTAGGCCTTCTGCAGTGTTCCTTCGTTCTTATGTTCTTATGAATACACACGAATTTTGTTCCATATTGATGGCCAGTGCTTGAGGGAAAGTGAAGTTAACCCAGTTATACACTCTTAATAGTTAACCAAAGTATACAGACTTAATACTTATCCATTGTATATACACTTAATACTTATCCATTATATATAGACTTAATAACCAAAGTATTAAACCCTCAAAGAAAAGGTCGACTATAATTATCGGGTAGTTGTAGCAGCACGTAAATGACCATGGAAATAAATGGTATAAAATACCGACACAATGGCAATATAAACACAAATGCAGTATAATGTGATCCTTTATTGACTACGTTTCGCCCACACAGTGGGCTTTTTCAAGTCACAAACAGAACTACCTGGGGTGGAAGGAAAGCGAGTATTTATAGTCCGGCTGAGGTCAGGTGAAGAATGCTGCCAAACATGTTTCCAACATCTTTGCCAAAACATCATTCCAAGTATCTACCTCCACAACCACGACCATCAAGGACATCACCAGTAGTAGGCAGGACAAGCCTCCATCCTCTGCAGGGGTATACATAATCCCTTGTAATGACTGCAACAAGTTATACGTGGGCGAAACATCAAGGGACCTCCAAACACGTATTTCAGAACACCAATACGCAAGCAGGTCTGACGACACAAGGAATGCATGCGTACAACACCGTAATTCACACAACCACTTGATAAACTACAGAAACTCAAGACTTATCGCCACAGAAGACAACACCCAATACCGAAGAATCCTGGAATCATCACTTATTTCTATATCCGACAACTTCAACCAGAATAGTGGCTTCTATAACATAGCTGAACCACTTGCCAAGAAACTTCTTCATCGCTATCCCACATAAGAACACTGTAGAAGGTCTGCTCACAAACTTGTCCAGTCTCCTTTCCAAGCTACCCAAGTTTTCAGACTCTACAACCCAACTCGGTACATCATCAGATGCAGCATTCTTCACCTGACCTCAGCCGGACTATAAATACTCGCTTTCCTTCCACCCCAGGTAGTTCTGTTTGTGACTTGAAAAAGCCCACTGTGTGGGCGAAACGTAGTCAATAAAGGATCACATTATACTGCATTTGTGTTTATATTGCCACGTAAATGACCAGCTACAAGAACACTTTATACAACGTGTGGGGTTTTCCAGCCAGTAATCGGCTACGAGGCTAATATATTGACCTATTTCTACTGTCGATGTAGACCGAACCATCTACAGCCTTTGTAAACTTTGCCGGTACAATTACTCTGGCACCTGGCACACCTATACATTTTATTATGCAAAAGAAAAATGTCATCAAATCATCTTCAGAGAAATGTGTATCCACTGTATCCATAATGTATCACTCGTATCACAACCATGTATTTCACAGTCCCAGCCATGTATGAATTTCACAATCCCAGCCAAGTAAGTAGTTGATAAATTATACACATTTGCAACTCTTGGGTATCTTTATTGAGGAAACGTTTCGCAACACAGTGGCTTCATCAGTCCATACAAAGGAGAATCTTGAAGAACAGGAGGAGAATGAGGTAATCAGTCCCTCAACCTTGAGTCGATGTGGTCAGTCCATCAATCTTGAATAGAATACGGCATACGTGCGGAGAAGGAGCTTATAAACCGTTGGCAGGAGAGGTGCAGCAGTCATAGGTCGTGTAACATTTGTTCAATGTTGAAGTAGGTCGTGCCCAAGAATTAGGCAAGCGAAGAATTCCCAAGTATTAAGATCCCAAGTATTAAGATCCTGGAAATAAATGGTATAAAATACCGACACGATGGCAATATAAACACAAATGCAGTATAATGTGATCCTTTATTGACTACGTTTCGCCCACACAGTGGGCTTTTTCAAGTCACAAACACCTGACCTCAGCCGGACTATAAATACTCGCGTTCCTTCCACCCCAGGTAGTTCTGTTTGTGACTTGAAAAAGCCCACTGTGTGGGCGAAACGTAGTCAATAAAGGATCACATTATACTGCATTTGTGTTTATATTGCCATTAAGATCCTGCCAACGGTTTATAAGCTCCTTCTCCGCACGTATGCCGTATTCTATTCAAGATTGATGGACTGACCACATCGACTAAGGTTGAGGGACTGATTACCTCATTCTCCTCCTGTTCTTCAAGATTCTCCTTTGTATGGACTGATGAAGCCACTGTGTGGCGAAACGTTTCCTCAATAAAGATACCCAAGAGTTGCATATGTGTCTAATTTATCAACATGTCGGTTCTCTGAACCATTCATCTACAAGAAAGTAGTAGTAGTAGCAGTAGTAGTAACGTAGATAACCATCTATGGGCTTACTATCCTTCTGTCTTAGCATTATCATCATCATCATCATAACTATCCTGTCATAGGACTGCGATGGAAAAACTTGTTAAATATTTTACGGTTTAAGACGATTGTTGATTTTTTCAGTCTGGTACATACACTGTCTGGTACATACACTGTCTGGTACATACACTGTCTGGCACATACACTGTCTGGTACATACACTGTCTGGTACATACACTGTCTGGTACATACACTGTCTGGTACATACACTGTCTGGTACATACACTGTCTGGTACATACACTGTCTGGTACATACACTGTCTGGTACATACACTGTCTGGTACATACACTGTCTGGCACATACACTGTTTGGTACATACACTGTCTGGTACATACACTGTCTGGTACATACACTGTCTGGCACATACACTGTCTGGTACATACACTGTCTGGTACATACACTGGCACATACACTGTCTGGTACATACACTGTCTGGTACATACACTATCTGGCACATACACTGTCTGGTACATACACTATCTGGCACATACACTGTCTGGCACATACACTGTCTGGCACATACACTGTCTGGCACATACACTGTTTGGCACATACACTGTCTGGCACATACACTGTCTGGCACATACACTGGTACATACACTGTCTGGTACACACACTGTCTGGTACATACACTGTCTGGTACACACACTGTCTGGTACACACACTGTCTGGTACATACACTGTCTGGTACATACACTATCTGGCACATACACTGTCTGGTACATACACTGGCACATACACTGGTACATACACTGTCTGGTACACACACTGTCTGGTACACACACTGTCTGGTACACACACTGTCTGGTACATACACTGTCTGGTACACACACTGTCTGGTACACACACTGTCTGGTACATACACTGTCTGGTACATACACTGTCTGGCACATACACTGTCTGGCACATACACTGTCTGGCACATACACTGTTTGGCACATACACTGGTACATACACTGTCTGGCACATACACTGGTACATACACTGTCTGGTACACACACTGTCTGGTACATACACTGTCTGGTACATACACTGTCTGGCACATACACTGTCTGGCACATACACTGTCTGGCACATACACTGTCTGGCACATACACTGTCTGGTACATACACTGGCACATACACTGTCTGGCACATACACTGTCTGGTACATACACTGGCACATACACTGTCTGGCACATACACTGTTTGGCACATACACTGTCTGGTACATACACTGTCTGGCACATACACTGGTACATACACTGTCTGGTACATACACTGGCACATACACTGTCTGGTACATACACTGACACATACACTGTCTGGCACATAAACTGGCACATACACTGTCTGGCACATACACTGGTACATACACTGTCTGGTACATACACTGTCTGGCACATACACTGTCTGGTACATACACTGTCTGGCACATACACTGTCTGGTACATACACTGTCTGGCACATACACTGTCTGGTACATACACTGGCACATACACTGTCTGGTACATACACTGGCACATACACTGTCTGGCACATACACTGTCTGGCACATACACTGGCACATACACTGGTACATACACTGTCTGGTACATACACTGTCTGGCACATACACTGTCTGGCACGTACACTGTCTGGCACGTACACTGTCTGGCACATACACTGGCACGTACACTGTCTGGCACGTACACTGTCTGGCACATACACTGTCTGGCACATACACTGTCTGGTACATACACTGTCTGGTACATACACTGGTACATACACTGTCTGGTACATACACTGGCACATACACTGTCTGGTACATTGTCTGGCACATACACTGTCTGGCACATACACTGGTACATACACTGTCTGGCACGTACACTGTCTGGCACATACACTGTCTGGTACATACACTGGCACATACACTGTCTGGTACATACACTGGCACATACACTGTCTGGTACATACACTGGCACATACACTGTCTGGTACATACACTGGCACATACACTGTCTGGTACATACTGTCTGGCACATACACTGTCTGGTACATACACTGCCTGGCACATACACTGTCTGGTACATACACTGTCTGGCACATAAACTGTCTGGTACACACACTGTCTGGTACACACACTGTCTGGTACATACACTGTCTGGTACATACACTGTCTGGTACATACACTGTCTGGTACATACACTGTCTGGCACATACACTGTCTGGTACACACAGTCTGGTACATACACTGTCTGGCACATACACTGTCTGGTACACACACTGTCTGGCACATACACTGTCTGGCACATACACTGTCTGGTACATACACTGTCTGGTACATACACTGTCTGGCACATACACTGTCTGGTACACACACTGTCTGGTACACACACTGTCTGGTACATACACTGTCTGGTACATACACTGTCTGGTACAGACACTGTCTGGTACACACACTGTCTGGTACATACACTGTCTGGTACACACACTGTCTGGCACACACACTGTCTGGTACACACACTGTCTGGTACATACACTGTCTGGTACATACACTGTCTGGTACATACACTGTCTGGTACATACACTGTCTGGTACATACACTGGCACATACACTGTCTGGCACATACACTGTCTGGTACATACACTGTCTGGTACATACACTGTCTGGTACATACACTGGCAGATACACTGTCTGGCACATACACTGTCTGGTACATACACTGTCTGGTACATACACTGCCTGGTACATACACTGTCTGGTACATACACTGTCTGGCACATACACTGTCTGGTACATACACTGTCTGGTACATACACTGCCTGGTACATACACTGTCTGGTACATACACTGTCTGGCACATACACTGTCTGGTACACACACTGTCTGGTACACACACTGTCTGGTACATACACTGCCTGGTACATACACTGTCTGGTACATACACTGGCAGATACACTGTCTGGCACATACACTGTCTGGTACACACACTGTCTGGTACATACACTGTCTGGTACATACACTGTCTGGTACATACACTGTCTGGTACATACACTGTCTGGTACATACACTGCCTGGTACATACACTGTCTGGTACATACACTGTCTGGTACATACACTGTCTGGTACATACACTGTCTGGTACATACACTGTCTGGTACATACACTGTCTGGTACACACACTGTCTGGTACATACATTGTCTGATACATACACTGTCTGGTACACACACTGTCTGGTACATACACTGCCTGGTACATACACTGTCTGGTACATAAACTGTCTGGTACATACACTGTCTGGCACATACACTGTCTGGTACATACACTCTGCTAGATAATTATCATAAGAAACGTTACTCTGTCTTACGCGTCAACATCACAAATGTCTCCTGACGGTGTTGTCATATACTTACCCTCTCTTAGTCCATGCTTAAGAATCCACTAACTTACTGCACTAGATTTTTCATCCAATAAATAAAAAATATTTCTCATTTTAAAGTACTGATATGATGGCACTGTGTGTAGTCTTCTGAGAAGGGTAGTAGTGATGTGATGGCACTGTGTG
This sequence comes from Cherax quadricarinatus, assembly GCF_038502225.1. Taxonomy (NCBI): domain Eukaryota; kingdom Metazoa; phylum Arthropoda; class Malacostraca; order Decapoda; family Parastacidae; genus Cherax; species Cherax quadricarinatus. Next base: position 31,536,652 of record NC_091309.1, on the reverse strand, counting down.
TAGTCTTCTGAGAAGGGTAGTAGTGATGTGATGGCACTGTGTGTATTCTTCTGAGAAGGGTAGTAGTGATGTGATGGCACTGTGTGTAGTCTTCTGAGAAGGGTAGTAGTGATGTGATGGCACTGTGTGTAGTCTTCTGAGAAGGGTAGTACTGATGTGATGGGACTGTGTGTAGTCTTCTGAGAAGGGTAGTACTGATGTGATGGCACTGTGTGTAGTCTTCTGAGAAGGGTAGTAGTGATGTGATGGCACTGTGTGTAGTCTTCTGAGAAGGGTAGTAGTGATGTGATGGCACTGTGTGTAGTCTTCTGAGAAGGGTAGTAGTGATGTGATGGCACTGTGTGTATTCTTCTGAGAAGGGTAGTAGTGATGTGATGGCACTGTGTGTAGTCTTCTGAGAAGGGTAGTAGTGATGTGATGGCACTGTGTGTAGTCTTCTGAGAAGGGTAGTACTGATGTGATGGCACTGTGTGTAGTCTTCTGAGAAGGGTAGTACTGATGTGATGGCACTGTGTGTAGTCTTCTGAGAAGGGTAGTAGTGATGTGATGGCACTGTGTGTAGTCTTCTGAGAAGGGTAGTAGTGATGTGATGGCACTGTGTGTAGTCTTCTGAGAAGGGTAGTAGTGATGTGATGGCACTGTGTGTAGTCTTCTGAGAAGGGTAGTAGTGATGTGATGGCACTGTGTGTAGTCTTCTGAGAAGGGTAGTACTGATGTGATGGCACTGTGTGTAGTCTTCTGAGAAGGGTAGTAGTGATGTGATGGCACTGTGTGTAGTCTTCTGAGAAGGGTAGTAGTGATGTGATGGCACTGTGTGTAGTCTTCTGAGAAGGGTAGTAGTGATGTGATGGCACTGTGTGTAGTCTTCTGAGAAGGGTAGTAGTGATGTGATGGCACTGTGTGTAGTCTTCTGAGAAGGGTAGTACTGATGTGATGGCACTGTGTGTAGTCTTCTGAGAAGGGTAGTACTGATGTGATGGCACTGTGTGTAGTCTTCTGAGAAGGGTAGTAGTGATGTGATGGCACTGTGTGTAGTCTTCTGAGAAGGGTAGTAGTGATGTGATGGCACTGTGTGTAGTCTTCTGAGAAGGGTAGTAGTGATGTGATGGCACTGTGTGTAGTCTTCTGAGAAGGGTAGTACTGATGTGATGGCACTGTGTGTAGTCTTCTGAGAAGGGTAGTACTGATGTGATGGCACTGTGTGTAGTCTTCTGAGAAGGGTAGTACTGATGTGATGGCACTGTGTGTAGTCTTCTGAGAAGGGTAGTACTGATGTGATGGCACTGTGTGTAGTCTTCTGAGAAGGGTAGTAGTGATGTGATGGCACTGTGTGTAGTCTTCTGAGAAGGGTAGTAGTGATGTGATGGCACTGTGTGTAGTCTTCTGAGAAGGGTAGTAGTGATGTGATGGCACTGTGTGTAGTCTTCTGAGAAGGGTAGTAGTGATGTGATGGCACTGTGAGTAGTCTTCTGAGAAGGGTAGTAGTGATGTGATGGCACTGTGTGTAGTCTTCTGAGAAGGGTAGTACTGATGTGATGGCACTGTGTGTAGTCTTCTGAGAAGGGTAGTAGTGATGTGATGGCACTGTGTGTAGTCTTCTGAGAAGGGTAGTAATGATGTGATGACACTGTGTGTAGTCTTCTGAGAAGGGTAGTACTGATGTGATGGCACTGTGTGTAGTCTTCTGAGAAGGGTAGTAGTGATGTGATGGCACTGTGTGTAGTCTTCTGAGAAGGGTAGTAGTGATGTGATGGCACTGTGTGTAGTCTTCTGAGAAGGGTAGTACTGATGTGATGGCACTGTGTGTAGTCTTCTGAGAAGGGTAGTACTGATGTGATGGCACTCTGTGTAGTCTTCTGAGAAGGGTAGTACTGATGTGATGGCACTGTGTGTAGTCTTCTGAGAAGGGTAGTAGTGATGTGATGGCACTGTGTGTAGTCTTCTGAGAAGGGTAGTAGTGATGTGATGGCACTGTGTGTAGTCTTCTGAGAAGGGTAGTAGTGATGTGATGGCACTGTGTGTAGTCTTCTGAGAAGGGTAGTAGTGATGTGATGGCACTGTGTGTAGTCTTCTGAGAAGGGTAGTACTGATGTGATGGCACTGTGTGTAGTCTTCTGAGAAGGGTAGTAGTGATGTGATGGCACTGTGTGTAGTCTTCTGAGAAGGGTAGTACTGATGTGATGGCACTGTGTGTAGTCTTCTGAGAAGGGTAGTAGTGATGTGATGGCACTGTGTGTAGTCTTCTGAGAAGGGTAGTAGTGATGTGATGGCACTGTGTGTAGTCTTCTGAGAAGGGTAGTAATGATGTGATGGCACTGTGTGTAGTCTTCTGAGAAGGGTAGTAGTGATGTGATGGCACTGTGTGTAGTCTTCTGAGAAGGGTAGTAGTGATGTGATGGCACTGTGTGTGGTCTTCTGAGAAGGGTAGTAGTGATGTGATGGCACTGTGTGTAGTCTTCTGAGAAGGGTAGTAGTGATGTGATGGCACTGTGTGTAGTCTTCTGAGAAGGGTAGTACTGATGTGATGGCACTGTGTGTAGTCTTCTGAGAAGGGTAGTAGTGATGTGATGGCACTGTGTGTAGTCTTCTGAGAAGGGTAGTACTGATGTGATGGCACTGTGTGTAGTCTTCTGAGAAGGGTAGTAGTGATGTGATGGCACTGTGTGTAGTCTTCTGAGAAGGGTAGTAGTGATGTGATGGCACTGTGTGTAGTCTTCTGAGAAGGGTAGTAATGATGTGATGGCACTGTGTGTAGTCTTCTGAGAAGGGTAGTAGTGATGTGATGGCACTGTGTGTAGTCTTCTGAGAAGGGTAGTAGTGATGTGATGGCACTGTGTGTGGTCTTCTGAGAAGGGTAGTAGTGATGTGATGGCACTGTGTGTGGTCTTCTGAGAAGGGTAGTAGTGATGTGATGGCACTGTGTGTAGTCTTCTGAGAAGGGTAGTAGTGATGTGATGGCACTGTGTGTGGTCTTCTGAGAAGGGTAGTAGTGATGTGATGGCACTGTGTGTGGTCTTCTGAGAAGGGTAGTAGTGATGTGATGGCACTGTGTGTGGTCTTCTGAGAAGGGTAGTAGTGATGTGATGGCACTGTGTGTAGTCTTCTGAGAAGGGTAGTAGTGATGTGATGGCACTGTGTGTGGTCTTCTGAGAAGGGTAGTAGTGATGTGATGGCACTGTGTGTAGTCTTCTGAGAAGGGTAGTAATGATGTGATGGCACTGTGTGTAGTCTTCTGAGAAGGGTAGTAATGATGTGATGACACTGTGTGTAGTCTTCTGAGAAGGGTAGTAGTGATGTGATGGCACTGTGTGTAGTCTTCTGAGAAGGGTAGTAGTGATGTGATGGCACTGTGTGTAGTCTTCTGAGAAGGGTAGTAGTGATGTGATGGCACTGTGTGTAGTCTTCTGAGAAGGGTAGTAGTGATGTGATGGCACTGTGTGTAGTCTTCTGAGAAGGGTAGTAGTGATGTGATGGCACTGTGTGTAGTCTTCTGAGAAGCGTAGTAGTGATGTGATGGCACTGTGTGTAGTCTTCTGAGAAGGGTAGTAGTGATGTGATTGCACTGTGTGTAGTCTTCTGAGAAGGGTAGTAGTGATGTGATGGCACTGTGTGTAGTCTTCTGAGAAGGGTAGTAGTGATGTGATGGCACTGTGTGTAGTCTTCTGAGAAGGGTAGTAGTGATGTGATGGAACTGTGTGTAGTCTTCTGAGAAGGGTAGTAGTGATTTGATGGCACTGTGTGTAGTCTTCTGAGAAGGGTAGTAGTGATGTGATGGCACTGTGTGTAGTCTTCTGAGAAGGGTAGTAGTGATGTGATGGCACTGTGTGTAGTCTTCTGAGAAGGGTAGTAGTGATGTGATGGCACTGTGTGTAGTCTTCTGAGAAGGGTAGTAGTGATGTGATGGCACTGTGTGTAGTCTTCTGAGAAGGGTAGTAGTGATGTGATGGCACTGTGTGTAGTCTTCTGAGAAGGGTAGTAGTGATGTGATTGCACTGTGTGTAGTCTTCTGAGAAGGGTAGTAGTGATGTGATGGCACTGTGTGTAGTCTTCTGAGAAGGGTAGTAGTGATGTGATGGCACTGTGTGTAGTCTTCTGAGAAGGGTAGTAGTGATGTGATGGCACTGTGTGTAGTCTTCTGAGAAGGGTAGTAGTGATGTGATGGCACTGTGTGTAGTCTTCTGAGAAGGGTAGTAGTGATGTGATGGCACTGTGTGTAGTCTTCTGAGAAGGGTAGTAGTGATGTGATGGCACTGTGTGTAGTCTTCTGAGAAAGGTAGTAGTGATGTGATGGCACTGTGTGTGTGGAATAGTCTTAATAAGAACGCAGTAATGGCAACATAATGGAAACAGTGGCAACGGTGGAATTGTTTATCAGAAGTAGAAATGGAAGCATGTTAATGATAGTTAACTTATAAAATATCTCTACATTGTATCTTGAAAGATTTACGTGAACTCTGCATGTGAGACATGTTTGTACTTGATCATAACGTCGACCTGCTAACATCTGGGAATCTGAAACATGCACGATAACTCTTGTAGTGACAGTGATGAACACTGACTGGGGATTTACTCTAACAATAACAGACATCGTGTAAAATTTAAGAAAAATATTTGAATTATTTTATATAAAGCTCTAAACCCGTGTGAGGTCACTTGGCACAAGATGTGGAGGCTCGATCCTCCGTAAGACGGTGCTTCCAGCCAGGCTTCCATATAATAAACTGGAAGATAAATCAGAAATGTAAAATAAAATCTGTAAAAGCATCAAAACGGAGGATTTTAACTTGATATGAGAGTTTATTTGTGTAATGTGTGTGTGTGTGTGTGTGTGTGTGTGTGTGTGTGTGTGTGTGTGTGTGTGTGTGTGTGTGTGTGTTGCTATTATTGTGAATATTCCATATATTTTTCTACGTGAGCGTTTACTGACCTTTGCGGTCAAGGTGCTCCGTAAAGGTCAACTACTACTACTACTACTAGTGGTAGTAGTACTACTACTACTACCATACCAGCGGTCAGCGACATTGAAGGTGTACAGATATGATGGTGAAGCGATAAACTGTTAGGGGGCAACAGAGCGCCTGGTATGAGGAAGAGAAGAGAGTGAGGTGAAGTATCTGTCAGCTTCAAGCTTCACCTCTGAGGTGGGGTGGCTAGGAGAGGGTGGGGGTCGAGACCTGAGCATCACCTCAGCTGGAGGCTGCACCCACCTATCTCATTTCTTCTTTACCTCTGTTACTGTACGTGATGCTGCAACACCAACCTAACATGTTCTAACTCCCTCATCACGTTGCTTGTATACATGGAGAGGGTTCCGGGGGTCAGCGCCCCCGTGGCCCGGTCTGTGACCAGGCCTCATGGTAGATCAGGGCCTGATCAACCAGGCTGTTACTGCTGGCCGCACGCAAACCGACGAACGAAGCACAGCCCGGCTGGTCAGGACTGACTTTAGATGCCTGTCCAGTGCCTTCTTGAAGACAGCCAAGGGTCTATTGGTAATACCCCTTATGTATGCTGGGAGGCAGCTGAACACTCTTGGACCCCTGACACTTACCCTCAGGTACACTGGTGTAAGCAGGCACCCTCAGGTACATTGGTGTGTAAGCAGGCACCCTCAGGTACATTGGTGTGTAAGCAGGCACCCTCAGGTACATTGGTGTGTAATCAGGCACCCTCAGGTAAACTGGTGTAAGCAGGCACCCTCAGGTACATTGGTGTGTAATCAGGCACCCTCAGGTAAACTGGTGTAAGCAGGCACCCTCGGGTACACTGGTGTGTAAGCAGGCACCCTCGGGTACACTGGTGTGTAAGCAGGCACCCTCGGGTACACTGGTGTGTAAGCAGGCACCATCGGGTACACTGGTGTGTAAGCAGGCACCATCGGGTACACTGGTGTGTAAACAGGCACCATCGGGTACATTGGTGTGTAAGCAGGCACTTTCAGGCACCCTGGTGTGTAAGCAGGCACATTCAGGTACCCTGGTGTGTAAGCAGGCACTTTCAGGTACCCTGGTGTGTAAGCAGGCACTTTCATGTACCCTGGTGTGTAAGCAGACACTTTCAGGTACCCTGGAGTGTAAGCAGGCACTTTCAGGTACCCTGGTGTGTAAGCAGGCACTTTCAGGTACCCTGGTGTGTAAGCAGGCACTTTCAGGTACCCTGGTGTGTAAGCAGGCACTTTCAGGTACCCTGGTGTGTAAGCAGGCACTTTCAGGTACCCTGGTGTGTAAGCAGGCACTTTCGGGTACCCTGGTGTGTAAGCAGGCACTTTCAGGTACACTGGTGTGTAAGCAGGCACCCTCAGGTACACTGGTGTGTAAGCAGGCACCATCGGGTACACTGGTGTGTAAGCAGGCACCATCGGGTACACTGGTGTGTAAGCAGGCACCCTCAGGTACACTGGTGTGTAAGCAGGCACCCTCAGGTACACTGGTGTGTAAGCAGGCACCCTCGGGTACACTGGTGTGTAAGCAGGCACCCTCAGGTACACTGGTGTGTAAGCAGGCACCCTCAGATACACTGGTGTGTAAGCAGGCACCCTCAGGTACACTGGTGTGTAAGCAGGCACCCTCAGATACAGGGGTGTCTAAGCAGGCACCCTCGGGTACACTGGTGTGTAAGCAGGCACCCTCAGGTACACTGGTGTGTAAGCAGGCACCCTCAGGTACACTGGTGTGTAAGCAGGCACCCTCAGGTACACTGGTGTGTAAGCAGGCACCCTCAGATACACACCCTCAGTACACTGGTGTGTACGCAGGCACCCTCAGGGACACTGGGATGGAAGCAGGCACCCTCAGGTACACGGGTGTGTAATCAGGCACCCTCGGGTACACTGGTGTGTAAGCAGGCACCCTCAGGTACACTGGTGTGTAAGCAGGCACCCTCAGGTACACTGGTGTGTAAGCAGGCACCCTCAGGTACACTGGTGTGTAAGCAGGCACCCTCAGGTACACTGGTGTGTAAGCAGGCACCCTCAGGTACACTGGTGTGTAAGCAGGCACCCTCAGGTACACTGGTGTGTAAGCAGGCACCCTCGGGTACACTGGTGTGTAAGCAGGCACCCTCGGGTACACTGGTGTGTAAGCAGGCACCCTCGGGTACACTGGTGTGTAAGCAGGCACCCTCGGGTACACTGGTGTGTAAGCAGGCACCCTCGGGTACACTGGTGTGTAAGCAGGCACCCTCAGGTACACTGGTGTGTAAGCAGGCACCCTCAGGTACACTGGTGTGTAAGCAGGCACCCTCAGGTACACTGGTGTGTAAGCAGGCACCCTCAGGTACACTGGTGTGTAAGCAGGCACCCTCGGGTACACTGGTGTGTAAGCAGGCACCCTCGGGTACACTGGTGTGTAAGCAGGCACCCTCAGGTACACTGGTGTGTAAGCAGGCACCCTCAGATACACTGGTGTGTAAGCAGGCACCCTCGGGTACACTGGTGTGTAAGCAGGCACCCTCGGGTACACTGGTGTGTAAGCAGGCACCCTCAGGTACACGGGTGCGTAAGCAGGCACCCTCGGGTACACTGGTGTGTAAGCAGGCACCCTCGGGTACACTGGTGTGTAAGCAGGCACCCTCGGGTACACTGGTGTGTAAACAGGCACCATCGGGTACACTGGTGTGTAAGCAGGCACCATCGGGTACACTGGTGTGTAAACAGGCACCATCGGGTACACTGGTGTGTAAGCAGGCACTTTCAGGCACCCTGGTGTGTAAGCAGGCACATTCAGGTACCCTGGTGTGTAAGCAGGCACTTTCAGGTACCCTGGTGTGTAAGCAGGCACTTTCAGGTACCCTGGTGTGTAAGCAGGCACTTTCCGGTACCCTGGTGTGTAAGCAGGCACTTTCAGGTACCCTGGTGTGTAAGCAGGCACTTTCAGGTACCCTGGTGTGTAAGCAGGCACTTTCGGGTACCCTGGTGTGTAAGCAGGCACTTTCGGGTGCCCTGGTGTGCAAGCAGGCACTTTCAGGTACACTGGTGTGTAAGCAGGCACCCTCAGGTACACTGGTGTGTAAGCAGGCACCATCGGGTACACTGGTGTGTAAGCAGGCACCATCGGGTACACTGGTGTGTAAGCAGGCACTTTCAGGTACCCTGGTGTGTAAGCAGGCACTTTGTTACCCTGGTGTGTAAGCAGGCACTTTCAGGTACCCTGGTGTGTAAGCAGACACCCTCAGGTACACTGGTGTGTAAGCAGGCACCCTCAGATACACTGGTGTGTAAGCAGGCACCCTCGGGTACACTGGTGTGTAAGCAGGCACCCTCGGGTACACTGGTGTGTAAGCAAGCACCCTCAGGTACATTGGTGTGTAATCAGGCACCCTCAGGTAAACTGGTGTAAGCAGGCACCCTCGGGTACACTGGTGTGTAAGCAGGCACCCTCGGGTACACTGGTGTGTAAGCAGGAACCATCGAGTACACTGGTGTGTAAGCAGGCACCATCGGGTACACTGGTATGTAAACAGGCACCATCGGGTACACTGGTGTGTAAGCAGGCACTTTCAGGCACCCTGGTGTGTAAGCAGGCACATTCAGGTACCCTGGTGTGTAAGCAGGCACTTTCAGGTACCCTGGTGTGTAAGCAGGCACTTTCAGGTACCCTGGTGTGTAAGCAGGCACTTTCAGGTACCCTGGTGTGTAAGCAGGCACTTTCAGGTACCCTGGTGTGTAAGCAGGCACTTTCAGGTACCCTGGTGTGTAAGCAGGCACTTTCAGGTACCCTGGTGTGTAAGCAGGCACTTTCAGGTACCCTGGTGTGTAAGCAGGCACTTTCGGGTACCCTGGTGTGTAAGCAGGCACTTTCAGGTACACTGGTGTTTAAGCAGGCACCCTCAGGTACACTGGTGTGTAAGCAGGCACCATCGGGTACACTGGTGTGTAAGCAGGCACTTTCAGGCACCCTGGTGTGTAAGCAGGCACATTCAGGTACCCTGGTGTGTAAGCAGGCACTTTCAGGTACCCTGGTGTGTAAGCAGGCACTTTCAGGTACCCTGGTGTGTAAGCAGGCACTTTCAGGTACCCTGGTGTGTAAGCAGGCACTTTCAGGTACCCTGGTGTGTAAGCAGGCACTTTCAGGTACCCTGGTGTGTAAGCAGGCACTTTCAGGTACCCTGGTGTGTAAGCAGGCACTTTCAGGTACCCTGGTGTGTAAGCAGGCACTTTCGGGTACCCTGGTGTGTAAGCAGGCACTTTCAGGTACACTGGTGTTTAAGCAGGCACCCTCAGGTACACTGGTGTGTAAGCAGGCACCATCGGGTACACTGGTGTGTAAGCAGGCACCATCGGGTACACTGGTGTGTAAGCAGGCACTTTCAGGCACCCTGGTGTGTAAGCAGGCACTTTCAGGTACCCTGGTGTGTAAGCAGGCACTTTGTTACCCTGGTGTGTAAGCAGGCACTTTCAGGTACCCTGGTGTGTAAGCAGGCACCCTCGGGTACACTGGTGTGTAAGCAAGTACCCTCAGGTACACTGGTGTGTAAGCAGGCAACCTCGGGTACACTGGTGTGTAAGCAGGCACCCTCGGGTACACTGGTGTGTAAGCAGGCACCCTCGGGTACACTGGTGTGTAAGCAGGCACCCTCAGGTACACTGGTGTGTAAGCAGGCACCCTCAGGTACACTGGTGTGTAAGCAGGCACCCTCGGGTACACTGGTGTGTAAGCAGGCACCCTCAGGTACACTGGTGTGTAAGCAGGCACCCTCAGATACACTGGTGTGTAAGCAGGCACCCTCAGGTACACTGGTGTGTAAGCAGGCACCCTCAGGTACAGGGGTGTGTAAGCAGGCACCCTCGGGTACACTGGTGTGTAAGCAGGCACCCTCAGGTACACTGGTGTGTAAGCAGGCACCCTCAGGTACACTGGTGTGTAAGCAGGCACCCTCAGGTACACTGGTGTGTAAGCAGGCACCCTCAGGTACACTGGTGTGTAAGCAGGCACCCTCAGGTACACTGGTGTGTAAGCAGGCACCCTCGGGTACACTGGTGTGTAAGCAGGCACCCTCGGGTACACTGGTGTGTAAGCAGGCACCCTCGGGTACACTGGTGTGTAAGCAGGCACCCTCAGGTACACTGGTGTGTAAGCAGGCACCTTCGGGTACACTGGTGTGTAAGCAGGCACCCTCAGGTACACTGGTGTGTAAGCAGGCACCCTCAGGTACACTGGTGTGTAAGCAGGCACCCTCAGGTACACTGGTGTGTAAGCAGGCACCCTCGGGTACACTGGTGTGTATGCAGGCACCCTCAGGTACACTGGTGTGTAAGCAGGCACCCTCGGGTACACTGGTGTGTAAGCAGGCACCCTCAGGTACACTGGTGTGTAAGCAGGCACCCTCGGGTACACTGGTGTGTATGCAGGCACCCTCAGGTACACTGGTGTGTAAGCAGGCACCCTCGGGTACACTGGTGTGTAAGCAGGCACCCTTGGGTACACTGGTGTGTAAGCAGGCACCCTTGGGTACACTGGTGTGTAAGCAGGCACCCTCAGATACACTGGTGTGTAAGCAGGCACCCTCAGATACACTGGTGTGTAAGCAGGCACCCTCAGGTACACTGGTGTGTAAGCAGGCACCCTCAGGTACACTGGTGTGTAAGCAGGCACCCTCGGGTACACTGGTGTGTAAGCAGGCACCCTCAGGTACACTGGTGTGTAAGCAGGCACCCTCAGGTACACTGGTGTGTAAGCAGGCACCCTCGGGTACACTGGTGTGTAAGCAGGCACCCTCAGATACACTGGTGTGTAAGCAGGCACCCTCAGGTACACTGGTGTGTAAGCAGGCACCCTCGGGTACACTGGTGTGTAAGCAGGCACCCTCGGGTACACTGGTGTGTAAGCAGGCACCCTCAGATACACTGGTGTGTAAGCAGGCACCCTCAGGTACACTGGTGTGTAACTGAGGATCACACAAGTGATGAAACAGTGAAACAAGATCAACGTGTGTGAGTGTGAGTGTGTGTGTGTGTGTGTGTGTGTGTGTGTGTGTGTGTGTGTGTGTGTGTGTGTGAGAGATAGAGGCATGGGGAGCGTTGTTTGTGTGTGTGTGTGTGTGTATGTGTGAGAGAGAGAGAGAGAGAGAGAGGCAATGGGGAGCGTGTGTGTGTGTGTGTATGTGAGAGAGAGAGAGGGGCATGGGGTGTGTGTGGGGGGCATGTTATGTGTACTGGGGTGGGGGCAGGGAGACATTGGTTAAACGATTTTTTAGTTTGGTGAACATACCATAACATAACCATGCAACACAGATATAAAGCCGCTAGACATCAACAGATGAACTAGACATCAACAGGTATAAAACTAGACATCAGCAGGTATTGAACTTGACATCAACAGATGTAGAACTAGACATCAACAGATGTAGAACTAGACATCAGGTATAGAACTAGACATCAAATGTAAGACTCCTGGACATCAACACATGTAGAGCTGCTAGACATCGACAGATATATAACTAGACTTCAGATATAGCTCTGCTAGACATCAACAAGTGGTAGACAACATCAATATAGTGAAGCAGTAGTTACTTGAGTGCTGGCTGGTGAGTTGACAGTGTAAACACGGTGGTGATGGTGGGCACAGCAGAGACCCACCACCCACCATGGTGGGTGCAACATGCTGCTGCTGCTGCTCACCAGCACGCCCAGGCTGCCCAGACTGGAGTCAGCTGGTCCTGGAGGGCTAGCAGGCCTAACCCGGCCTCAACAACAGGGTGAGTAGTCTCGCAGGGTAGGCTGTTCACACGTTGCGTCGTGCTGGTGCACGATGATCGCTCTTAAAAATTTTTCAGTTGATTTTGATCCTCTTTGAAGTAAAGGATGTTGATCCTCTGGCTCAGTTTCTTGTTCAAAAAAACTTAGGATCAGTAAATTTATGGAGTGTGTGTACACTTGGTAAGTTGGTCATTGATACAGCGTTCAATATTACTGTTTAAGAGAATGCGCTTAACCCGTAGAGGTGAGACCGGGCCCTGGAAAAGAGTAGGCAGTCATGCTTAATCCAAGAAAAGGGAAAGTAGCTCAAGATCCTTGGATCAAAAGCCTTTCACCTGCATTTAAAGAACCTTCAAGAAGGGAATACAAGATTTTAATACATTCTTGTCCACAAAGTCTGCCTCATTTTTCAACAAAATGGTAACACGTGCAAAAACTTGCAGGTGGTACTACGAGATAACCAACACCAGCTGTTACCCTTGGCATGGTTTATTTTAAGAAGTGTCTCATGTCAGCTACTGATGTCTGCAACACAATCCTTCGCAAATCTCCACAAGACTATTTGTAAATATTTAGCTTAATTATACACATCAACAGTGTTTTTCACCCTATTATATATGATAGTTACATAGTGGGAATAATAGCTGCTTCCCTGTCATATTCTGGCAGGATGGGGTTCGTGCCTGACCTAGCAGAACTTAGTAGTACAATGAGGACGTTGTTAAGTATTCCCAAAAGTCTAAAGGAGTTATCCCCTCAAGGAAGGTTCCTTGATGTTGGCGAGGGGCTCTTGATTTAGGGAATTGGATCTGTGCTCCAGTTCCCCGAATTAAGCCTGAATGCCTTCCACATCCCCCCCCCAGGCGCTGTATAATCCTCCGGGTTTGGCGCTTCCTCCTTTATTATAATAATAATAAAGGAGTTATGAAGGAAATATGGGGGGGAGGATTGGCTGTTTAATGGGACCACTCTCAGTCCAGCTACCAGGGAATTCTGTATTAAGGTAATTCTTCTGTCGAATACAGAGAGCTACAGGCCACGGAATGGGTGGGGGTTGAACCCATGGCAGGCTAGTCCTATAACTCACAGGCTAGTGTGCTGGCTCTAATATCTTCTAATGCCACACATTCTGCAATATGTCTGTAATCCTGTTACTGTCTCGGATTTTATAGAAATTTGTGTTAATAAATTTTTGAAAATTGAAAACTTGTGGACAAACCAGCAGTGAGAGCAGGTTCTTACTACGACTAGTGTGGGGAGAGGCTCTCTATATTGTCACTTAAGTTACTAAAGTAATGCCACGTTTTAGGATGCCAGGCAACTCCTCACTCAGTCATAGAGCTTTCGGCTTACAACCAAAAGGAACCAGGTCCATGCTTGGTCAGGCGAGATACCTGGGCAAGTCTCCTAGCACCTGCTCACCAAGCCGCAAATAGATACCCAGGAATTAGTCGGCTGTTGTGGATCCCCTCCTAGTAACAGCCTCGTTGATCAGGTCCTGATCCACCAGGAGGCCTGGTCATGGACAGGGCCTCGGGGGCATTGATCCCCGGAATACCCTACAGGTAGGGAAGCTTCTAAAAAACCCCAGTGGAAGCCACTCTGGTATTCCTGTGTTATTATTTAACCTGACCTTAATTATCAAAACAGTCTGTACTGTGTTGTTCTTGTTACTGCTTATTCAGCAAAATTATATCCTCTTATAGTGCAATCACACATTGTTGCTTCGTATTGCATGAACGTACTACCATCAAGACACTATTGTGCAGTTTTACGAAGTGCAACAACTACTTAGTGAAGATATCTCCAGAGAATACCAAATGCCAACTCAAAGGTCCCCCTCTAGTATCTAGCCAGTTTGTGGTTTCGTAACAGTTTGTCAAAGTATTCTACTCCAATTATATCGTAAAATTAGGTGGCTTCTCAATAGCGCTTTTGGATTATAAGTGAATACAAACCAACCAAATAAAAGTTGAGATCTTTAATAACAAAGGTGTCTGATAATTACAATTAACTGAATAATTAAGGAAATAAACTAAAGAGTTGTGTAGGAGCGTATTGTATTAAACTTTTGAATGACACTTATTCTGTACATATGTTGCAATGGGCACTTCAGTTAACATACTCTAGGGTACTTTGCTATAAAGTTTACTCGTAAGTACAAGAGTAATACAAGGATGTATGTGTGTATGTGCTCGGTATATACTCAGTATTACTTGATATGAAATCAGACTCGACTTAGTAGTAGTGACTGACTAGTAGTCCCTAGGTGAGTTAACTTCTGGACCAACAAGGCAATCAACCAGCTTGCTTGAATAATGTGATGACCCATTCACCAACGAGCAATAATGCTTGAAGCAGCAGTAACCAGCACAGTGTCAGGCAAGGAGTCAAGGAGACCAAAACTTACCTTAATTGGGGGACCATTAGCAAATCCTCCCTGAAGGCATGAAACTCCCTTATTACTGAAACTGAATTGGCAATTCTGAAATTCCCGACTACGACAATGCTCTAAATAATGCTCTATGAACAGAGTTAAGAGATGTATTTCCCTGCTCACCAAAGGTGACATGCTCTACCATACTCTAAATAACACGAGCTAAGGAGAATAGCTTTGTCCCAAACAAGAGATGAGATGTCTCCTCAGTGAGAGAGTAAAAGCAGGGTCAGCAGATCAGACGTAGTGACCGGTACGAGCTTGAGCCTGGCAAGAACTGCGAAACAAGTCGGGCAGGTAGTTAGCAACGTTGGCAGTCAATCAGAGAACTCTCCAACAACGAATACAATGAGATGTCTAGTTATATCCTACCTACATACGTAAGCTAATAAGTCAATATAAATCATGAAATTTTCATTTTAGCTATTAATGAAAAGACCAACAATATAAAAATTATAAGAAACAATATATACAAAATATTGCCTCCTTTTTCAGAGGGCGCTACATGCAGTGTTACTCTCACTGTGAGTGAATATATCACCATAAAAAACAGTATTGTCTTGACAAGTACTTTCGCCAAGTGCCTGATCAATCAGGCTGTGATGGTTATGTGAACCAGTGGGCCACCAGCAGCAATAGCCTGGTTGACTAGGCGAGTACCATTATTATTATTATTATAATCAAAAAGAAGCGCTAAGCCACAAGGACTATACAGCGAGGCGAGTACCAGATAACCCTGACCCAGGGCCGGACTACGGAGTTAGCAACATCGCTTCCAGAATTCAGTGATCTGTGGGTGACAAGCGAGAGTTCTGCATCATATTTATTCTTGATAATGGCCAGGTGTTCATCAAATAATTCTCAAGGTTTCACATTTTACAACTATCGCAGAAACTGAAATTGTGCATTGATATTGGTCGAGAGCGGACCGAAACATCGTGTTTCCACCACCAGTTTCTTGAGAATTGTGCCAGTATGCTTGATTATTCTTGTGCTTATGTAAAAATAAAAACCGAAAAGTAGACCAGCAAGACGCATGTAGGAGAGCGAAACGTTTCGCTTTTACGGTAAGCTTCTTCAGTTGAATACAGAGGAGGCGGCGGCGGCGGCGGCGACCTCCTGTGTCGTCTTCAAGATTTTCCGCGCCTCACCTTTGATTATATAAACCTCTGTTCTGATCATTCAGCTTCACATTGTTCCAGATTATGGAGCTGAACTCCCCTTCAGGCTGAGGGACTGACCCCCCTCAAGACTACTGTGAGGTTGACGGACTGACCACATCATCATATCTACACTGCTTCTACTATCTCCTCTGTACTCGACTGAAGAAGCCTACTGTGTAGGCGAAATGTTTCTGCAATAAGAAAACACAACTGTTGATATGTCTTGCTTAACTATTCTTGTTGTGTTTCCCGTGTTCAGTTATTCTTGTATTTCCCGTGTTCAGTTATTCTTGTTGTGTTTCCCGTGTTCAGTTATTCTTGCTCTGCTCTACCCTGGTCTTGGTTATTCCTGTTGTGTCTCCGAGTTTGAATATACTTGCAATAGTAATCTTGCGGTAACTATTTTTGTTTTCCACTACTGAAACCTATCAAAATCCTTCAGGAAGAGTTATCTTGGGTGTTGGGTAGCTAGCCTCCAGTAAGCCTGCACCAGGACACAAGCCTCTTCCAGGAGAAACCTCAAGCACATTAGTACGAAAGTACCATCATCATCGTCATCACACAGAACACAGTACCACCAAGAAAGAACAGCTGTATCACCAACACCCCTCCCCCACCACCACCGCAGAGAACACCAGTACTACTACCACAACCACAGAGAACATTACCACTACCACCACCACAGAGAACAGTACCACCACCACCACAGAGAACAATACTACTACCACCACCACAGAGAACATAAAAAAAGTATTACTACCAGTACTACTACCATCACCACCACCACAGAGAACAGTACTACTACCACCACCATCACCACCACCACAGAGAACAGTACTACTACCACCACCATCACCACCACCACAGAGAACAGTACTACTACCACCACCATCACCACCACCACAGAGAACAGTACTACTACCACCACCATCACCACCACCACCACAGAGAACAGTACTACTACCACCACCATCACCGAGAACAGTACTACTACCACCATCACAGAGAACACCAGTACTACTGCTACCACCAACACAGAACAGCATTATCACCAGCACAGAGAACAGTAGTACTACCATCATCACCACCACCACCACAGAGAACACCAGTACTACCACCACAGAGAACACCAGTACTACTACCACCACAGAGAACATCAGTACTACTACCACCACAGAGAACACCAGTACTACTACCACCACAGAGAACACCAGTACTACTACCACCACAGAGAACACCAGTACTACTACCACCACAGAGAACACCAGTACTACTACCACCACAGAGAACACCAGTACTACTACCACCACAGAACACCAGTACTACTACCACCACAGAGAACACCAGTACTACTACCACCACAGAGAACACCAGTACTACTACCACCACAGAGAACACCAGTACTACTACCACCACAGAGAACACCAGTACTACTACCACCACCACAGAGAACACCAGTACTATTACCACCACCACCACCACCACAGAGAACAGCATTACTACCACCACCACAGAGAGCAGCATTACTACCACCACCACCACCACCACAGAGAACAGCATTACTACCACCACCACAGAGAACAGCATTACTACCATCACCACAGAGAACAACATTACTATCACCACCACAGAGAACAGCAGTAATATTACCACCACCACAGAGAACAGCATTACTACCACCACCACAGAGAACAGCAGTACTATTACCACCACCACAGAGAACAGCATTACTACCACCACCACAGAGAACAGCAGTACTATTACCACCACCACAGAGAACAGCATTACTACCACCACCATAGAGAACAGCATTACTACCATCACCACATAGAACAGCAGTACTATTACCACCACCACCACAGAGAACAGCATTACTACCACCACCGCAGACAGCAGCATTACTACCACCACCGCAGAAAACAGCAGTACTACCACCACCACCGCAGATAACAGCAGTACTACCACCACCACCGCAGATAACAGCAGTACTACCACCACCACCGCAGATAACAGCAGTACTACAACCACCGCAGAGTAGAGCATTACTACTACCACCGCAGAGAACAGCAGTACTGTCACCACAAAACAGCAGTACTGTCACCACAAAACAGCAGTACTGTCACCACAAAATAGCAGTACTATCACCACAAAACAGCAGTACTATCACCACAAAACAGCAGTACTATCACCACCGCAGAGAACAGCAGTACTATCACCACCGCAGAGAACAGCAGTACTATCACCACCGCAGAGAACAGCAGTACTATCACCACCGCAGAGAACAGCAGTACTATCACCACCGCAGAGAACAGCAGTACTATCACCACCGCAGAGAACAGCAGTACTATCACCACCACAGAGAGCAGTACTATCACCACCACAGATAACACCAGTACTACTAGCACTACCACCACAGAGAACACCAGTACTACTAGCACTACCACCACAGAGAACACCAGTACTACTAGCACTACCACCACAGAGAACACCAGTACTACTAGCACTACCACCACAGAGAACACCAGTACTACTAGCACTACCACCACAGAGAACACCAGTACTACTAGCACTACCACCACAGAGAACACCAGTACTACTAGCACTACCACCACAGAGAACACCAGTACTACTAGCACTACCACCACAGAGAACACCAGTACTACTAGCACTACCACCACAGAGAACACCAGTACTACTAGCACTATCACCACAGAGAACAGTACTACTAGCACTACCACCACAGAGAACACCAGTACTACTAGCACTACCACCACAGAGAACACCAGTACTACTAGCACTACCACCACAGAGAACACCAGTACTACTAGCACTACCACCACAGAGAACACCAGTACTACTAGCACTATCACCACAGAGAACACCAGTACTACTAGCACTACCACCACAGAGAACACCAGTACTACTAGCACTACCACCACAGAACACCAGTACTACTAGCACTATCACCACAGAGAACAGTACTACTAGCACTACCACCACAGAGAACACCAGTACTACTAGCACTACCACCACAGAGAACACCAGTACTACTAGCACTACCACCACAGAGAACACCAGTACTACTAGCACTACCACCACAGAGAACACCAGTACTACTAGCACTATAACCACAGAGAACACCAGTACTACTAGCACTACCACCACAGAGAACACCAGTACTACTAGCACTACCACCACAGAGAACACCAGTACTACTAGCACTACCACCACAGAGAACACCAGTACTACTAGCACTACCACCACAGAGAACACCAGTACTACTAGCACTACCACCACAGAGAACACCAGTACTACTAGCACTACCACCACAGAGAACACCAGTACTACTAGCACTACCACCACAGAGAACACCAGTACTACTAGCACTACCACCACAGAGAACACCAGTACTACTAGCACTACCACCACAGAGAACACCAGTACTACTAGCACTACCACCACAGAGAACACCAGTACTACTAGCACTACCACCACAGAGAACACCAGTACTACTAGCACTACCACCACAGAGAACACCAGTACTACTAGCACTACCACCACAGAGAACACCAGTACTACTAGCACTACCACCACAGAGAACACCAGTACTACTACCACCTGCACCGCAGATAACAGTACTAGCACTGTAAAGTAAAAGGACACAAGTGCAACTAATGTGACATTTATTGTGGCAACGTTTCGCTCTCCAGGAGCTTTATCAAGCCATTACAAACAATACATGGACACAGAGGGTATATAAAGGCTCAGCACTAACCCTCTGTGTCCATGTATTGTTTGTAATGGCTTGATAAAGCTCCTGGAGAGCGAAACGTTGCCACAATAAATGTCACATTAGTTGCACTTGTGTCCTTTTACTTTACATATTGTCGGTAATTCTACGAACT
Organism: Cherax quadricarinatus; assembly: GCF_038502225.1. Taxonomy (NCBI): domain Eukaryota; kingdom Metazoa; phylum Arthropoda; class Malacostraca; order Decapoda; family Parastacidae; genus Cherax; species Cherax quadricarinatus. The sequence goes on along the minus strand of NC_091309.1, from coordinate 31,517,452 downwards.
TTATTACAGTACTAGCACTGCCACCATAGAGAACACCAGTACTACTACCACCTACACCGCAGATAACAGTACTAGCACTACCACCACAGAGAACACCAGTACCACATTCACTACACCGCACAACAGCAGCAACAGCATGTTGTATTTCAGGAGTGACAGCAGTAGGAAACTGTGTTGTGGAAGTTAAAGTATCGACTAGCTGGCTGCTACATATTTGAGGTTGCGACCACGCCGCCAGCAGTATCACCAGCAACAACTGTAACTGCAGGAGAAGCGGCGGAGAGTTTGATCCCCTCCTAGAATCAGCGTACATGGGCACATAAGTGTAAGTTTGACAAGGATCTGAACAGATACTTAGATTTAAATAACCAGCACCAAGTAACTTGACGTTGTTGACTGTATCAACTACACTTGATTTAACCCAGTGAAGGTTACAACTGTACGTTTCACACAGTGGAGGTTATAATTGCACATGTTTAACCCTGTGAAGGCTACAACTGCACATGTTTTACACAGTGGAGGTTATAACTGCACATGTTTTACACAGTGGAGGTTATAACTGCACACGTTTCACACAGTGGAGGTTATAACTGCACACGTTTCACACAGTGGAGGTTATAACTGCACACGTTTCACACAGTGGAGGTTATAACTGCACACGTTTCACACAGTGGAGGTTATAACTGCACACGTTTCACACAGTGGAGGTTATAACTGCACACGTTTCACACAGTGGAGGTTATAACTGCACACGTTTCACACAGTGGAGGTTATAACTGCACACGTTTCACACAGTGGAGGTTATAACTGCACACGTTTCACACAGTGGAGGTTACAACTGCACACGTTTCACACAGTGGAGGTTATAACTGCACACGTTTCACACAGTGGAGGTTATAACTGCACACGTTTCACACAGTGGAGGTTATAACTGCACACGTTTCACACAGTGGAGGTTATAACTGCACACGTTTCACACAGTGGAGGTTATAACTGCACACGTTTCACACAGTGGAGGTTATAACTGCACACGTTTCACACAGTGGAGGTTATAACTGCACACGTTTCACACAGTGGAGGTTATAACTGCACACGTTTCACACAGTGGAGGTTACAACTGCACACGTTTCACAATTATGATTATCATTATCGTCCAAAGAGCGCCAAACTAAAAACAACTCCAACACATACCACACCATAAGTTAACATATCCTGTAGATGTCTAACACACCCCGCATGCACAATCGCAGTGACCGCTCCAAAAGTCGTATCTGTCTCTCCATATATATATATACATATAATATACATGAGTGGACATGTTGCGGTTCGGAGAGTCATTGATTTGTGATAACCGAACACGCTTGGCAAGACAGCTAATAAATGAATGGTGGTGAATGTTTCCTTTTATTGGACCACCCAACCTTGGTGGAAGACGGCCTATGTAGTGTAGATGTATATATATATGTTATATACATGATCAACAATGTAATAAAATATACCTATTGGTAAAAAAAGGATGAAAAGATGGGGTGGTAGGGGAAGTAGAATATTCAAATGGCTTCAGGAAGAAATTCAAATATTCTTCCTCCAAGACTTTTTATCCACTTCTACGAAGCTGTGGGTCCCACAATTTGCAACAGAGGTGGAGCCCATCTTTTAAGAGTGAAGAACAGGATGTGAGTGTGGGGGAGGTGCGTGAGGCATTACGTAGAATGAAAGGGGGTAAAGCAGCTGGAACTGACGGGATTATGACAGAAATGTTAAAAGCAGGGGGGGGATATAGTGTTGGAGTGGTTGGTATTTTTGTTTAATGTATGAAAGAGGGGAAGGTACCTAGGGATTGGCAGAGAGCA
>NC_091309.1:31455599-31513099 GCF_038502225.1 Cherax quadricarinatus | reverse complement strand
AAGTACAGTGCCTGCACTCTGAAGGAGGGGTGTTAATGTTGCAGTTTAAAAACTGTAGTGTAAAGCACCCTTCTGGCAAGACAGTGATGGAGTGAATGATGGTGAAAGTTTTTCTTTTTCGGGCCACCCTGCCTTGGTGGGAATCGGCCAGTGTGATAATAAAAATAAAAAAAAATATATTAATAACGTGCCGAATAGGTAAAATTGATAAATTAGCAAGAACTCGTTTAAAGTCCTTTCTAAAATTTTCTTTTACATTAACATAAATGAAAAAAAAAATGTACAAGTTAATAATTTTGTACAAAAAAAAATAGAAAATTTACCTAACCTTATTATAACAAGCGCAATTTAATTTAGCCTAATCCAGGTAAATATATTTTAGATAAGGTAATTTAATAAACACAATGAAATGCATTTTTTTTTCGTTAGGTTCAGAATGATTTTTTGCGAAATTATTGCATACACAAATTTTCGTTTGCCTTCTTTGGCAAGAAGAGCGTTGCTATTTAAGCCCATATAAAAAGTTCTACCTATTTTGCACGACATTATATGTATAATTATAATTCGCCTTTCGAGGGAAGTGTCTTGATAATACACTAATTTTGAAGCTGTAAACCTATAGGAGTCATACAGCATCTTGAGTGTAGGTGCAGTTCCTTGGATCAAGAACCCTTGATTATCATTAGTCCTTCACTGAGGGTGTCCAGGTGAAGGGTTGCTGGTTCCCCGAGCCCGAGCTATCTTACGGGTTTATCAGTTCCCAATTAATATAATAGAGGTTGTGCAGTAGAAGTTTTTTGGTGCAACTTTCTCCGCCCTGGAGGGGGGGGGGAGGGGAGAGTGAGGGGAAGGGGGGTGTGGGTGAGGACGTGGAGCTCCACCCTCTGCGGAAGCCAGAGGTCACTTTAATGTCTCCTGTAGTCTTGTCAGTTCGCTCGGCGTTCCCTCCGTCACCTTCACTACGGTGTATGATACCGTCATGTGTTGCCTCACAGTAATAGCGAGGAAAAAACACATGCAGAACCTGGTTTCTTTGTGACAACGTTTCGCTGTGTTCAGCTTTTATCAATTCAGTGATAAAGCTCTACAGAACGAAAAATTGTGGCAAAGCTCATCTTTATTTATAACAATCATGATACAGTTGAATTGTTTAGGGTGTGTTTAAGGGGCAGTAATGATGGTATCTAAAATATTGTTAAGTTAAACGAAGTAATCAATGTGAAGCTGATACAGGACTCACTACTAAACTGCTTCACTTACTGAGCACTTCAACTTAACAGTGATCTCTTATTCACATGTTAAAAATAAGGAAAATAAGTATATTGAGATGTTGAGAAGTGCATCAAAATGAAAATATAATTTAAGTATATTATTGTTTTCTCGAATGAAGAAGTGTCAAGTAGACGAAGAATGAACGATACTTTATGAAAAGGTCGCTAGACAGGTAAAACACACAGTGGATTCCCACGCTCATTCACGGGTACACGGAACCCCGCAGTAACGACCATTCGTACCACCACCTGCCAAACACAACGACCACTAACTGATATGGAACAAGGGGGGTCATTAGTATGCAAATTAGCGAGTATTACTCGGCGTGAAACTGCAGTGTAGGATACAGGAGCGAGACGCAACACATGAAGCTGTCTACACACTTCCCCCTGATGTCTTGAACTAATTTTTAACGATACTCCAAGCACTGTGACTGTAGCGTAAGAAAGGTATTTATAGCAAGGCTAAGAACGCCCCACCTATCATCACAGCTGATATGTCTGCCTGTTATGCTACCTTATAGATCTAGTTTGTGAAAAATAGCAACCTAGTTTGGTGCGGAAGAGCATGAGAGAATGAGCCATAACTGAAATAAATATATATGATTTTCCTATTCCATTGTCTTGGTGATGGGAAATTTTCAGTTAATTGCCTCATAACCAATGTTTGCCTTGGATGACTTTTTGTTTTTATTTGTTACAGCCGGGTCTAAATTTTTTTGTTACAGCCGGATCTAAATTTAGTATAAGAGCAATCATGGTTATTGTAAATAAATTATGATTTATCTAAAATATTAAATATTTTGTTTATGTATCAAACCTCTCCAATCTAATATATATAAATATATAATTAATGTTATAAATAAATAATTAAACTTCAGCAGTAGCGCTTAACGTTATCCACCTTTCCCTTCTTGCTGGTCCTCTTGATGACCGGCATTGTTTATATCACCTGTGTATAACAACACCTGTGTCAGACACATGTGGTTCGTAACACTTGTAAAATAATCGTGTATAGCACTATCTTCACGTTTGGTTTCATCAGTATCGTTATAGTAACAGCAACACACACCAACACAGTGTTTCACAACATCTTCAGTAAGTCACTTATTAGTATCACTTATCATCGTAATGTAACGTCTTGATTCATATTACAAACATTTTATTTTCACCCGTAATTCAATATAATGCGTGAAAAGTATAGTTTTCCTTGAACTGTATCGTATGCCGATTCCCAGAGGACGGGGGTTTAACTATTTTTGCAGTGTAGCTTCAGCGGGTGGGGGAAAAAAAAGGAATCGGAGCAATGTAGTGATGGTTTTGTAGGGAGTGTGAGAGAAGGCAGGAGCGTACCCGCCTGTGCTCCCGCTACTGAGCACCGGCATCACTTACCCACCTTCCAGTGGGCCAGTTCCAGCTGCTCAGTTACCAACTACGCTTTTACATCTGTGCTTCTTTGCTTCCCATACGAAGCTGGTATTAATACTTATTCTTTACTGTTGTTTAAAGTTTCAATGCATATTAGCAATAAAAGTCAGAACGCGTAAAAATTAATTTGTAAGGTTATTCGTGACGCCTTCCTAAGAACTGTGTTGGCGACCAGGTACTAACAACCCCGGTTGAACGACCACCAGAAGATTATCTCCAAAGAAACTTGACATACTAACTATGATTTGAAGATCTAATGACATGAAAAATATAATTACCATTAATAAAATATGTTTATTGTTGCAATCTTCATTAGAGTTTCACATTGCAAACTAGGAGGACTGGTGGTGCGAGCAGCCACAGGCGACGTACACAAGATGCCTTTTGTAAATGACAGTTGCTTTTGTTAAGATAACATTGCTATCATTATCTCGCATTCTTTCTTATCTCTACCATCTTCAGTTACCGCTGGCAGTAAGACTGTAGCTTATCGTGTTGCACAATAAGCAGCATGAAGCTGTTGAACTTTATATTAAATGTTGAAGATGTGGTGAGGGGCTAGGATGTGGTCACAGCTGCCTCCCTCCCTCAGGATAATGACCACCTGGTTCACATGGCCGCTACCTCCACCATTCTTTGCCTTCACGTGCAGCCAGATTCCTGCCGTTTAAGACGCAGATATCCTATAGATCTTTAACGAACTTCTGACTCATAAAAGTAGAACGTCCGGCGTGTAACCAAAAGGACTCTATTCCCCAAGTAGAATGAGACGTATAGGTAAGTGTTATACCCGCTGCCCATGCCCATGCCCACTTAGTAAAAAACATAGCTAAGAGCAGACGCTCTTATGGTTAGCTTCCTGGAAGAGAGAACTGAAGAACTCCAACGAAAATAAGCCACACTGCTTTGCTTTCTTTATCTCAGCCCAGGTCACTACTACTAATGGTATGTTACAAACACGTATTTTATACTTGTGTACATTTTAATAGGCGTGCGTATGTATGTCTGTCTAGTTATCTATTACCTATTGTCATTAACTAACTTAAAACTGAAATTATTTCTTAATAGGAAACTGTTACCATATTCATGCGGGCCGCCAGCGCAGCAATCTAGTTGATCAAACATTTAATAATTAAGTATATTCTTGGGTTGGGCTTCAAAAATATTACTCGCGAAATCGATCAGAGGTTAGTCAGAGGGACATACTCGGATCTGAATTCAATATATATTTTTCTTAAGAGTTTTGAAACATAGCTAAAGAATTCATTTAAATTCTAAGAAGAAATTTGTTAAAATTCTAACATTGATTACCGCCACGATGGTCAAACAAAGGATTCCAGAGAACTATTACAATAATTATGAAGGTTAATTACTAGAAATCTAATATTAACAAATATAAATATCAGTGAAGCCCAATGGTAACATTGCAGAGGAAGTCAAGAGAGATACTTAACATGTGCCAGGCTTTCACTAATATAATGAATGACTCGCAATGCATTTCAACACGTTGTTGTTGATGTTCTACTATGATTATTACAATTAACTACTTACAAATTTATCACCGTGACTCAGCAACAAAAATGTTGGGGTTCGGGTCCAAGAGCCATCATGTGGCAGTGTAATATTTTGAGTACTACTCAAGGGATATATATGTGTAGGGTAAATAATAAAACTTTCTTCAACAAAACCTAACGAGTCTTACACCGTTATACCCTTGCTACACTGTGATCCTGCAACACCCCCTGCCTTGCTACACTGTGATCCTGCAACACTCCCTGCCTTGCTACACTGTGATCCTGCAACACTCCCTGCCTTGCTACACTGTGATCCTGCAACACCCCCTGCCTTGCTACACTGTGATCCTGCAACACTCCCTGCCTTGCTACACTGTGATCCTGCAACACTCCCTGCCTTGCTATACTGTGATCCTGCAACACTTCCTGCCTTGCTACACTGTGATCCTGCAACACTCCCTGCCTTGCTACACTGTGATCCTGCAACACTCCCTGCCTTGCTACACTGTGATCCTGCAACACTCCCTGCCTTGCTATACTGTGATCCTGCAACACTCCCTGCCTTGCTACACTGTGATCCTGCAACACTCCCTGCCTTGCTATACTGTGATCCTGCAACACTCCCTGCCTAGCTACACTGTGATCCTGCAACACTCCCTGCCTTGCTACACTGTGATCCTGCAACACTCCCTGCCTTGCTACACTGTGATCCTGCAACACTCCCTGCCTTGCTACACTGTGATCCTGAAACACTCCCTGCCTTGCTACACTGTGATCCTGCAACACTCCCTGCCTTGCTATACTGTGATCCTGCAACACTCCCTGCCTTGCTACACTGTGATCCTGCAACACTCCCTGCCTTGCTATACTGTGATCCTGCAACACTCCCTGCCTTGCTACACTGTGATCCTGCAACACCCCCTGCCTTGGTACAGTGTGATCCTGCAACACTCCCTGCCTTGCTACACTGTGATCCTGCAACACTCCCTGCCTTGCTATACTGTGATCCTGCAACACTCCCTGCCTTGCTACACTGTGATCCTGCAACACTCCCTGCCTTGCTATACTGTGATCCTGCAACACTCCCTGCCTTGCTACACTGTGATCCTGCAACACCCCCTGCCTTGCTACACTGTGATCCTGCAACACTCCCTGCCTTGCTACACTGTGATCCTGCAACACTGCCTTGCTACACTGTGATCCTGCAACACTCCCTGCCTTGCTATACTGTGATCCTGCAACACTCCCTGCCTTGCTACACTGATCCTGCAACACTCCCTGCCTTGCTACACTGTGATCCTGCAACACTCCCTGCCTTGCTACACTGTGATCCTGCAACACTCCCTGCCTTGCTACACTGTGATCCTGCAACACTCCCTGCCTTGCTACACTGTGATCCTGCAACACTCCCTGCCTTGCTACACTGTGATCCTGCAACACTCCCTGCCTTGCTACACTGTGATCCTGCAACACTCCCTGCCTTGCTATACTGTGATCCTGCAACACTCCCTGCCTTGCTACACTGTGATCCTGCAACACTCCCTGCCTTGCTACACTGTGATCCTGCAACACTCCCTGCCTTGCTACACTGTGATCCTGCAACACTCCCTGCCTTGCTACACTGTGATCCTGCAACACTCCCTGCCTTGCTATAATGTGATCCTGCAACACTCCCTGCCTTGCTACACTGTGATCCTGCAACACTCCCTGCCTTGCTACACTGTGATCCTGCAACACTCCCTGCCTTGCTACACTGTGATCCTGCAACACTCCCTGCCTTGCTACACTGTGATCCTGCAACACCCCCTGCCTTGCTACACTGTGATCCTGCAACACTCCCTGCCTTGCTACACTGTGATCCTGCAACACTCCCTGCCTAGCTACACTGTGATCCTGCAACACTCCCTGCCTTGCTACACTGTGATCCTGCAACACTCCCTGCCTTGCTACACTGTGATCCTGCAACACCCCCTGCCTTGCTATACTGTGATCCTGCAACACTCCCTGCCTTGCTACACTGTGATCCTGCAACACTCCCTGCCTTGCTACACTGTGATCCTGCAACACTCCCTGCCTTGCTACACTGTGATCCTGCAACACTCCCTGCCTTGCTACACTGTGATCCTGCAACACTCCCTGCCTTGCTACACTGTGATCCTGCAACACTCCCTGCCTTGCTACACTCTGATCCTGCAACACTCCCTGCCTTGCTACACTGTGATCCTGCAACACTCCCTGCCTTGCTACACTGTGATCCTGCAACACTCCCTGCCTTGCTATACTGTGATCCTGCAACACTCCCTGCCTTGCTACACTGTGATCCTGCAACACTCCCTGCCTTGCTATACTGTGATCCTGCAACACTCCCTGCCTAGCTACACTGTGATCCTGCAACACTCCCTGCCTTGCTACACTGTGATCCTGCAACACTCCCTGCCTTGCTACACTGATCCTGCAACACTCCCTGCCTTGCTACACTTTGATCCTGCAACACTCCCTGCCTTGCTACACTGTGATCCTGCAACACTCCCTGCCTTGCTATACTGTGATCCTGCAACACTCCCTGCCTTGCTACACTGTGATCCTGCAACACTCCCTGCCTTGCTATACTGTGATCCTGCAACACTCCCTGCCTAGCTACACTGTGATCCTGCAACACTCCCTGCCTTGCTACACTGTGATCCTGCAACACTCCCTGCCTTGCTACACTGTGATCCTGCAACACTCCCTGCCTTGCTACACTGTGATCCTGCAACACTCCCTGCCTTGCTACACTGTGATCCTGCAACACTCCCTGCCTTGCTATACTGTGATCCTGCAACACTCCCTGCCTTGCTACACTGTGATCCTGCAACACTCCCTGCCTTGCTATACTGTGATCCTGCAACACTCCCTGCCTTGCTACACTGTGATCCTGCAACACCCCCTGCCTTGCTACACTGTGATCCTGCAACACTCCCTGCCTTGCTACACTGTGATCCTGCAACACTCCCTGCCTTGCTACACTGTGATCCTGCAACACTCCCTGCCTTGCTATACTGTGATCCTGCAACACTCCCTGCCTTGCTACACTGTGATCCTGCAACACTCCCTGCCTTGCTACACTGTGATCCTGCAACACTCCCTGCCTTGCTACACTGTGATCCTGCAACACTCCCTGCCTTGCTACACTGTGATCCTGCAACACTCCCTGCCTTGCTATACTGTGATCCTGCAACACTCCCTTCCTTGCTACACTGTGATCCTGCAACACCCCCTGCCTTGCTACACTGTGATCCTGCAACACTCCCTGCCTTGCTACACTGTGATCCTGCAACACTCCCTGCCTTGCTACACTGTGATCCTGCAACACTCCCTGCCTTGCTATACTGTGATCCTGCAACACTCCCTGCCTTGCTACACTGTGATCCTGCAACACTCCCTGCCTTGCTACACTGTGATCCTGCAACACTCCCTGCCTTGCTACACTGTGATCCTGCAACACTCCCTGCCTTGCTATACTGTGATCCTGCAACACCCCCTGCCTTGCTACACTGTGATCCTGCAACACTCCCTGCCTTGCTACACTGTGATCCTGCAACACTCCCTGCCTTGCTACACTGTGATCCTGCAACACTCCCTGCCTTGCTATACTGTGATCTTGCAACACTCCCTGCCTTGCTACACTGTGATCCTGCAACACTCCCTGCCTTGCTACACTGTGATCCTGCAACACTCCCTGCCTTGCTACACTGTGATCCTGCAACACTCCCTGCCTTGCTACACTGTGATCCTGCAACACTCCCTGCCTTGCTACACTGTGATCCTGCAACACTCCCTGCCTTGCTACACTGTGATCCTGCAACACTCCCTGCCTTGCTACACTGTGATCCTGCAACACTCCCTGCCTTGCTATACTGTGATCCTGCAACACTCCCTGCCTTGCTACACTGTGATCCTGGAACACTCCCTGCCTTGCTACACTGTGATCCTGCAACACTCCCTGCCTTGCTACACTGTGATCCTGCAACACTCCCTACCTTGCTATACTGTGATCCTGCAACACTCCCTGCCTTGCTACACTGTGATCCTGCAACACTCCCTGCCTTGCTATACTGTGATCCTGCAACACTCCCTGCCTTGCTACACTGTGATCCTGCAACACTCCCTGCCTTGCTACACTGTGATCCTGCAACACTCCCTGCCTTGCTACACTGTGATCCTGCAACACTCCCTGCCTTGCTACACTGTGATCCTGCAACACTCCCTGCCTTGCTACACTGTGATCCTGCAACACTCCCTGCCTTGCTATACTGTGATCCTGCAGCACTCCCTGCCTTGCTACACTGTGATCCTGCAACACTCCCTGCCTTGCTATACTGTGATCCTGCAACACTCCCTGCCTTGCTACACTGTGATCCTGCAACACTCCCTGCCTTGCTACACTGTGATCCTGCAACACTCCCTGCCTTGCTACACTGTGATCCTGCAACACTCCCTGCCTTGCTATACTGTGATCCTGCAACACTCCCTGCCTTGCTACACTGTGATCCTGCAACACTCCCTGCCTTGCTATACTGTGATCCTGCAACACTCCCTGCCTAGCTACACTGTGATCCTGCAACACTCCCTGCCTTGCTACACTGTGATCCTGCAACACTCCCTGCCTTGCTACACTGTGATCCTGCAACACTCCCTGCCTTGCTACACTGTGATCCTGCAACACTCCCTGCCTTGCTACACTGTGATCCTGCAACACTCCCTGCCTTGCTACACTGTGATCCTGCAACACTCCCTGCCTTCCTACACTGTGATCCTGCTACACTCCCTGCCTTGCTACACTGTGATCCTGCAACACTCCCTGCCTTGCTACACTGTGATCCTGCAACACTCCCTGCCTTGCTACACTGTGATCCTGCAACACTCCCTGCCTTGCTACACTGTGATCCTGCAACACTCCCTGCCTTGCTACACTGTGATCCTGCAACACTCCCTGCCTTGCTACACTGTGATCCTGCAACACTCCCTGCCTTGCTACACTGTGATCCTGCAACACTCCCTGCCTTGCTACACTGTGATCCTGCAACACTCCCTGCCTTGCTACACTGTGATCCTGCAACACTCCCTGCCTTGCTACACTGTGATCCTGCAACACTCCCTGCCTTGCTACACTGTGATCCTGCAACACTCCCTGCCTTGCTACACTGTGATCCTGCAACACTCCCTGCCTTGCTACACTGTGATCCTGCAACACTCCCTGCCTTGCTACACTGTGATCCTGCAACACTCCCTGCCTTGCTACACTGTGATCCTGCAACACTCCCTGCCTTGCTACACTGTGATCCTGCAACACTCCCTGCCTTGCTACACTGTGATCCTGCAACACTCCCTGCCTTGCTACACTGTGATCCTGCAACACTCCCTGCCTTACTACACTGTGATCCTGCAACACTCCCTGCCTTGCTACACTGTGATCCTGCAACACTCCCTGCCTTGCTACACTGTGATCCTGCAACACTCCCTGCCTTGCTACACTGTGATCCTGCAACACTCCCTGCCTTGCTACACTGTGATCCTGCAACACTCCCTGCCTTGCTACACTGTGATCCTGCAACACTCCCTGCCTTACTACACTGTGATCCTGCAACACTCCCTGCCTTGCTATACTGTACGACTCAAGTGGGTTTAGCGCTATTGTTTTATTATAATTAAACTGTTGCTCTGACTACTGTATTTTAGAACTTGTTTTCTCGTGACGTAGGAGCGATTGTGTGTGTGTGTGTGTGTGTGTGTGTGTGTGTGTGTGTGTGTGTGTGTGTGTGTGTGTGTGTGTGTGTGTGTGTGTGTACTCTCCTAATTGTGGTTGCATGGGTCGAGACTCAGCTCCTGGCCCCGCCTCTTCTCTGATAGCTACTAGGTCCTCTCTCTGCTCCCTGAGCTTTGTCATAGCTCGTCTTAAAGCTTTGTATGGTTCCTGCCTCCACTACATCACTTGCTAGACTATTCCACTTCCTGACTGAAGAAATACTTCGTAACATCCCTGTGACTCGTCTGAGTCTTCAGCTTTCAATTGCGACCCTTTGTTTGTGTCCCCTCTCTGGAACATCCTGTCTCTGTCTACCTTATCTATTCCGCACAGTATTTTGTATGCCGTTATCATGTCTCCCCTGACCCTCCTGTCCTCCAGTGTCGTCAGGCCGATTTCCCTCAACGTTTCTTCGTAGGACATTACCCTGAGCTCTGGGACTAACCTCTAGTTTCTTGACGTGTTTGATCAAGTGTGTGTGTGTGCACGTGTGTGTGTGTACGTGTGTGTGTGTACTCACACGATTCACAGCTCCTGGTCCCTCCTCTTCACTGATCACACTTGCTGCTCCATGAGCTTTATCATACCTCTTCTTAAAGCTATGTATGGATCCTGCCTCCACTGCATCACTTGGCAGACGTGTGTGTGTATGTTTGTGGGGGGGGGGGTAACATCAGTAGGAGTCCTGATATCTTTGAGCTAACACTTGAATATTTACAGCAGGTACTGGAGTTTTCTGAGACATTTTATCCCTGGATGCGAGCTTCAGTGTGTTACCACGCAGGTTCTTATATTTTACTGTTAGATGGGCAGGTGTGTCAGAAAATTTGCCTGGTGATGGAAGGAGAGAGGAAGAGAAGGTGGGAGAGAGGGGGGAGTGAGAGAGAGAGGGGATTATTATTATTATGGTGCAGCGCTAAACCCAGTAGGGCACCTTTGGGGGCGGTAGGGATGTAAGGAATTGGAGTACAGATTCAATTCCCTGAAGAAGGAACATATTAAACGCTGTAGACGTGTAACAGTAGTAAATTACTTATGACTGTGATTACTGCAGTCTATCAAGAATTATTTGCAACCTTTAAATAATTTCCTCCTCTACAACCTTTTCAAGGGATGGAGGGGCCTTCATGCTAGTGCACGGCTTTTGATCCAGGGACTCAGAGCTGCCCTCACCTTGGCTCTTTATGAAGTTTGTCTGGTAAGGTGTGAGTAGCAGCTTCACTTCCTTGGATCAAAAGTCCAGGCAAACTTCATGAAGTTTATCTAGACTTTTGATCCAAGGAAGTGAAGCTGCTACTCACACCTCACCAAACTTGATAACCTCAGCTGTCCCAGACACTGTGATCCCCAACGAGTTTAACGCTTCTTCGTGAAAAATTGCATATGCAACCCATGATCGCCTGGTACTATAGAGAGTTATAACAATAATAATTAGTAATATAACTAATATAACTACTTTTGTCCTAAACTAACTCTGTGTCATACTAGTAAGTTGATAGTTGGTGAGTAGCTTAGGAGACATAGGCAAGGTTACCTGAGGTCTGGTTACCTGAGGTCTGGTTACCTGAGGTCTGGTTACCTGAGGTCTGGTTACCTGAGGTCTGGTTACCTGAGGTCTGGTTACCTGAGGTCTGGTTACCTGAGGTCTGGTTACCTGAGGTCTGGTTACCTGAGGTCTGGTTACCTGAGGTCTGGTTACTTGAGGTCTGGTTACCTGAGGTCTGGTTACCTGAGGTCTGGTTACTTGAGGTCTGGTTACCTGAGGTCTAGTTACCTGAGGTCTGGTTACCTGAGGTCTGGTTACCTGAGGTCTAGTTACCTGAGGTCTGGTTACTTGAGGTCTGGTTACTTGAGGTCTGGTTACCTGAGGTCTGGTTACCTGAGGTCTGGTTACCTGAGGTCTGGTTACCTGAGGTCTGGTTACCTGAGGTCTGGTTACCTGAGGTCTGGTTACCTGAGGTCTGGTTATCTGAGGTCTGGTTACCTGAGGTCTGGTTACCTGAGGTTTGGTTACCTGAGGTTTGGTTACCTGAGGTCTGGTTACCCGAGGTCTGGTTACCCGAGGTCTGTTACTTGAGGTTTGGTTACCTGAGGTCTGGTTACCTGAGGTCTGGTTACCTGAGGTCTGGTTACCTGAGGTCTGGTTACCTGAGGTCTGGTTACCTGAGGTCTGGTCACCTGAGGTCTGGTCACCTGAGGTCTGGTCACCTGAGGTCTGGTTACCTGAGGTCTGGTCACCTGAGGTCTGTTTACCTGAGGTCTGGTCACCTGAGGTCTGGTTACCTGAGGTCTGGTCACCTGAGGTCTGGTCACCTGAGGTCTGGTTACCTGAGGTCTGGTCACCTGAGGTCTGGTCACCTGAGGTCTGGTCACCTGAGGTCTGGTTACCTGAGGTCTGGTTACCTGAGGTCTGGTTATCTGAGGTCTGGTTATCTGAGGTCTGGTTATCTGAGGTCTGGTTACCTGAGGTCTGGTTACCTGAGGTCTGGTTATCTGAGGTCTGGTTACCTGAGGTCTGGTTACCTGAGGTCTGGTTATCTGAGGTCTGGTTACCTGAGGTCTGGTTACCTGAGGTCTGGTTATCTGAGGTCTGGTTACCTGAGGTCTGGTTATCTGAGGTCTGGTTACCTGAGGTCTGGTTATCTGAGGTCTGGTTACCTGAGGTCTGGTTACCTGAGGTCTGGTTACCTGAGGTCTGGTTATCTGAGGTCTGGTTACCTGAGGTCTGGTTACCTGAGGTCTGGTTACCTGAGGTCTGGTTATCTGAGGTCTGGTTATCTGAGGTCTGGTTACCTGAGGTCTGGTTACCTGAGGTCTGGTTACCTGAGGTCTGGTTATCTGAGGTCTGGTTACCTGAGGTCTGGTTACCTGACGTCTGAGGTCTGGTTACCTGAGGTCTGGTTACCTGAGGTCTGGTTACCTGAGGTCTGGTTATCTGAGGTCTGGTTATCTGAGGTCTGGTTACCTGAGGTCTGGTTACCTGAGGTCTGGTTATCTGAGGTCTGGTTACCTGAGGTCTGGTTACCTGAGGTCTGGTTATCTGAGGTCTGGTTACCTGAGGTCTGGTTACCTGAGGTCTGGTTACCTGAGGTCTGGTTATCTGAGGTCTGGTTATCTGAGGTCTGGTTACCTGAGGTCTGGTTACCTGAGGTCTGGTTACCTGAGGTCTGGTTATCTGAGGTCTGGTTATCTGAGGTCTGGTTACCTGAGGTCTGGTTACCTGAGGTCTGGTTATCTGAGGTCTGGTTATCTGAGGTCTGGTTACCTGAGGTCTGGTTACCTGAGGTCTGGTTACCTGAGGTCTGGTTATCTGAGGTCTGGTTACCTGACGTCTGGTTACCTGACGTCTGGTTACCTGAGGTCTGGTTATCTGAGGTCTGGTTATCTGAGGTCTGGTTACCTGAGGTCTGGTTACCTGAGGTCTGGTTACCTGAGGTCTGGTTATCTGAGGTCTGGTTACCTGAGGTCTGGTTACCTGAGGTCTGGTTATCTGAGGTCTGGTTACCTGACGTCTGGTTACCTGACGTCTGGTTACCTGAGGTCTGGTTATCTGAGGTCTGGTTATCTGAGGTCTGGTTACCTGAGGTCTGGTTACCTGAGGTCTGGTTACCTGAGGTCTGGTTACCTGAGGTCTGGTTATCTGAGGTCTGGTTACCTGAGGTCTGGTTACCTGAGGTCTGGTTATCTGAGGTCTGGTTATCTGAGGTCTGGTTACCTGAGGTCTGGTTACCTGAGGTCTGGTTACCTGAGGTCTGGTTACCTGAGGTCTGGTTACCTGAGGTCTGGTTACCTGAGGTCTGGTTATCTGAGGTCTGGTTACCTGAGGTCTGGTTACCTGAGGTCTGGTTACCTGAGGTCTGGTTACCTGAGGTCTGGCTACCTGAGGTCTGGTTACCTGAGGTCTGGTTACCTGAGGTCTGGTTACCTGAGGTCTGGTTACCTGAGGTCTGGTTACCTGAGGTCTGGTTACCTGAGGTCTGGTTATCTGAGGTCTGGTTACCTGAGGTCTGGTTACCTGAGGTCTGGCTACCTGAGGTCTGGTTACCTGAGGTCTGGTTACCTGAGGTCTGGTTACCTGAGGTCTGGTTACCTGAGGTCTGGTTACCTGAGGTCTGGTTACCTGAGGTCTGGTTACCTGAGGTCTGGCTACCTGAGGTCTGGCTACCTGAGGTCTGGTTACCTGAGGTCTGGTTACCTGAGGTCTGGTTACCTGAGGTCTGGTTACCTGAGGTCTGGTTACCTGAGGTCTGGCTACCTGAGGTCTGGCTACCTGAGGTCTGGTTACCTGAGGTCTGGTTACCTGAGGTCTGGTTACCTGAGGTCTGGTTACCTGAGGTCTGGTTACCTGAGGTCTGGTTACCTGAGGTCTGGCTACCTGAGGTCTGGCTACCTGAGGTCTGGTTACCTGAGGTCTGGTTACCTGAGGTCTGGCTACCTGAGGTCTGGCTACCTGAGGTCTGGTTACCTGAGGTCTGGTTACCTGAGGTCTGGCTACCTGAGGTCTGGCTACCTGAGGTCTGGTTACCTGAGGTCTGGTTACCTGAGGTCTGGTTACCTGAGGTCTGGTTACCTGAGGTCTGGTTACCTGAGGTCTGGTTACCTGAGGTCTGGTTACCTGAGGTCTGGCTACCTGAGGTCTGGTCACCTGAGGTCTGGTTACCTGAGGTCTGGTTATCTGAGGTCTGGTTATCTGAGGTCTGGTTACCTGAGGTCTGGTTACCTGAGGTCTGGTTACCTGAGGTCTGGTTATCTGAGGTCTGGTTATCTGAGGTCTGGTTACCTGAGGTCTGGTTACCTGAGGTCTGGTTACCTGAGGTCTGGTTACCTGAGGTCTGGTTACCTGAGGTCTGGTTACCTGAGGTCTGGCTACCTGAGGTCTGGTTATCTGAGGTCTGGTTACCTGAGGTCTGGTTACCTGAGGTCTGGTTACCTGAGGTCTGGTTACCTGAGGTCTGGTTACCTGAGGTCTGGTTACCTGAGGTCTGGCTACCTGAGGTCTGGTTACCTGAGGTCTGGTTATCTGAGGTCTGGTTACCTGAGGTCTGGTTACCTGAGGTCTGGTTACCTGAGGTCTGGTTACCTGAGGTCTGGTTACCTGAGGTCTGGTTACCTGAGGTCTGGTTACCTGAGGTCTGGTTACCTGAGGTCTGGTTACCTGAGGTCTGGTTACCTGAGGTCTGGTTACCTGAGGTCTGGTTACCTGAGGTCTGGTTACCTGAGGTCTGGTTACCTGAGGTCTGGTTACCTGAGGTCTGGTTACCTGAGGTCTGGTTACCTGAGGTCTGGTTACCTGAGGTCTGGCTACCTGAGGTCTGGTTACCTGAGGTCTGGTTACCTGAGGTCTGGTTACCTGAGGTCTGGTTACCTGAGGTCTCAGCTTAAAATAGCTCAGGTCAAAATAGTTTAGGTGAAAGTGAAAGCACGACAAAAATTCACTTAACCTAACTAGCATCCATACCTAACTTATCCTAACTTAAGCAGCATCCATCTACAACTTTATCAAAGCAGTGCAATATTAGAACAGTTTATGTAGTGGGAATATACGTCATGGAAGCAGCTAGAAATCTAAGGAAATGTCTAAGCGAACACATGTCCATAGGACATCCCGAACAGGTGTGTGCAGCAGCGCACCGCTACCAGCCACTTGACGCAGGGAAACAAATTCCACTATTCGCAAAACTTCTCCCTAAAATGATAACCTCGCCATCACCAGACAATACTAACTACCACATCAACATCTGCTGTTACTGTGCAAGACAGGTATACAATACCGACAAGATTAATGTTAAGACACATGTGCAACATCTGTTTATCTTTATTGTACACGTTTCGCCATCCAGTGGCTTTATCAATACAGATTCTTGGACAAAATGGAAAACAGAACTATATACAAAAGATGAGGTAATCAGTCCCTCAGCCTTGGAGGTGATGTTTACAACACCATGGTTGTAGAGATTCTGAAGCGCAGGTAAGGAGACTGTCGCTTATATAGGCGTCAGTGAATAGGGACGTGTAGCAGACGAGGACATAGTCACTGGTAGGCGGGATTCCCCAGTGGAAGTAGGTCCTTCCCAAATTGATGGGCTAGTTGTAGAAGTCGCGAAGAAGGTCATGTAGATGTCCTCTGAACCAATATACCATGATGTTGCGGTGCCTGACAAGTTGTGCAAGAATCTGTATTGATAAAGCCACTTGTTGGCGAAACGTCTAAAATAAAGATAACAGATGTTGCACAAGTGTCTTAACTTTCATCTGCTGTTACTATTACCATTACTACTATTTATGATTTGTGGATAATGACCCGCTACACTCGCCTCTTTTTGTAACCTGTATATGTTCTTATTTTGTATTAAGATAAAACATCTTGCCGAGCAAAACGTCGTAATAAATGATTATCAGTTGCTCGGGTTCATTTATCTAACATATTGCCGGTAACTCTGACAATAATTTTAATTGTGACATCGTACTGATATGCGTTCTTTATCATAGTGTGAGAACTTTGTGAATACAGTCGTATGAGCACATAAGATCAGTGGAGAGTTGCAATAGGCTTATTGGTCCATGGTATGTAGTGTTGTGGTGCACGACACTGTGCACAGCAGACTGGTTTCACTCTATAGTTCTATGAAGTCAGTGTTTCCAACTGTATAAAGTCTTTCATATCTGTAACTAAACAAATTACTGTAAATAAATTAATGTGTGTTGGTAAGTGTTGCCATCCAAAAATACTCTGGTCCTACTGTCTCACTGTACCATACCTGCTCCTGTATCTTTCAAACTTAAGTTTCCCACAACATTTTACTTAACGTTGTTACTAGGAAGCTTGTTCCCCCCCCCCCTCCACTTGTAGGTAAACAACTGTTAGGTATATTTCTATTATTTCTAAATCTGAGTTGATATATCTTGAATCCATAACGAGTTTTGATTTAGTTTGGTATTTTCTGCACCATACATGTGTACCCCCCGCTTTTTTTTTTTAGGTTTATGTTCCCGTTGTAAACTTCTACTACATCAAACCATACCACGGGTGGGGATTGAACATGTGGCGAGCGAGTCGTAAATCTGGCCTGGGGTTTTAAGACTCGCAAGCCACGAGTTCAGTCCCCACCTGTGATATGGTTCGTTTGCAATCGTGTCATTATTAGTTCTGTTACATCACTCGTCCTACGTCTTGTAAGAGTGAAAGTCCACTGCTTTTACTGTCTTTTTTGGAACAGTTATTAACATAGGAAATTAATTTCGCCATTTTTATCTATGCACGTTTCAAGGACATGTCACCTTTATCTTTATTTTCTAGGTCATTTACATCTATAATGTAGTCTGGACACACAACTGCTGCTCATAATTTAAAATGAAGTCTTTCAACAACGACAAATACGACTATTATAGCTTGTGTTGCTTATACTTGTTGCTAAATTAAATATTCCATTAATTTTATTGCAAACATTTGTAAATTGTTGCTTTGGCTTCAAATTATCTGCTATCCAGAACTCTGTGGAAAGACACAAGGTATAAAGAAAACCTTTATAGTACGTCTCGTTCTATGTAGACCAAAACTTACTGTGTAAATGAAGGTTTGCTCAGGACACTGATTATTTCTAAGTTGTCGGCAAATCTTGCCTTTGAAACCCTTCCGGAGCTCCTTACACGTCCGCTTTAATTAAGTTGCGTAATATTTTAGTTACATCTCTCTACATATTACACTGCTGGGTCAGGATCTTATGTTTTTTTTCCTCTCTGAAATTACCTGCCACTTAACTCACCTCGACATTAACTAATTAAATCACAGTCATGTTCGGGTCTCCTCAGGAATGGTGTCTTGGACGATTTTTGGTTACTCTTGTTTCCTCATCCAAGTGGTTGTGAACAAGTGGCGTCCCACTGACCCAGGTGGTACACCACTAGGAGCTGCTCTCCCAGTCAGACTTCTCTCCATTTCTGCATTATTAGTAACCTGGCTGTCACCAGTGATTCAATATAGGAAACAATGTTCATGTCACCTGAAGATTCATTCCCAAGTTATTTGTTTTATTTTGCCAGAGAGAATCACCTGAGGCTGTCGTAATCAAGCGACGACTCGCTCATGTAATCATCCCGAGGGAAACAGTGAATTATGATGATACAAAATAGGTTTAACAAGTTTGTTACGTAAATTTTAGCAAGTTTACGCTAGGCTGTTATTTAAGATTTGGTACATAAAAAAAAATCTTTTGAAACGAAATGAGACTTTGTTTAAAAGTTTAATCTCCAAAGTGTAGGTGATTTGTTAAATTATTTGTCACTCAGTTGTGACTTTTATTCGTTCTTATATCTGTTATTATCGCTCTGAGACCAACTTCAACAACGTTGAAGATAGTCTCAGTGTAAGGCCGAAATGACGACACTGGATTTGTTTCACTGTCTCTACGTGTTCGTTTGTGCCATCCAATAGTGTTTATTACATTTTCGCACCTGGATCTGGAGAACAATATTTATCATGCAATTCCTGGTCTTCTACATACCTTCTGTATAATCTTGTTTATATTGTTCTGTCTCTCTTCATTATTGCTCATTCCTGAAATATTACCCATGGAATTTAGGAGACCTGTTGAGACAGGACAGCAAGGGCAGTGACTGTTAGAACCATTAACAGATAACAAATGTCTAATACATAAACAGGAAGAATGTACACTGTGATTTAAGAATACAACGAAGTCATATACGAGGTCTTGAAGCTAAGTGTTTCTGGCCGTCATAGGTTCAGTGATAAAATTATATTTTATATTTATGTGAAGCTCTAAAGTCTGTAGATCGTCCAGCACAAGGCTTCCTATAGGACTCGATCCTCTGTTTCCTAATTGTGAAATAGACATGATACCTGTGGCTCTTAATTTTCCACCATTCAGTACTATGACAACAGCACATGTGGGATACACTCGTACAACTGTTTACAGCTGACCTCAAACTGAAAAAAAAAGAAACGAAACATTTCGTTGCGTCTTAGAACCTTATCAGGTCGCAAGTGCAGATGACTCGACGCGTTGTTTAATTTCCATTTTTAGTTTGTGCATTAGTTGTAAATTATTCCAACTACAGCATATTGACTTGTGCTTGACACGGCTCTACGGACATTGATGACTGGAGGACTCTCAGAACATTTCATTATTTCTCTTATTTTGCGTTAATGAGATGTTGAACCATCGAAAGTTAATTACTGTTCCGTTAAATCCATAATTGTTACGAATGTTCTTACCGCTTTCAGTAAACAGGATACTATCAGTCTAGTATTTTTTATTATGTAAAAGAAACCAGAGTAAGCTGTCAGCGTACACACGCGTGAGCCGTGCATCTGTCAGTGGGTATTATCATGGGGAATGAGAGTAATCATGTGATACCAGGAAAGTAAGGGTAGCTGCACTTCCTCGGATCCAGCATACCTTAATTCCTAAAGTAGGGACCAAAATTGACCCTGAACGTATATGCGCTGAGGAATATACTGACTGTCAGTGTTGACACGAGCATTTGGGAGACGAGTGTGTTGTAAGTCACAAGGATGGTCATAGTTGGTCAGGTAGGTCTTGTGTTGAGTCTGTGTTGTCATTCACAAAGTAAGTGTGTTAGGTTATAGTGTTAGTAATGAACATGCTAAACATTCTTGTTCACAGAAGGAAATAGTTACCAAGACTAATTCAGTCGGTTGTCAGACAAGTCTTCAGTATTCCTGATTTTGAACGATTCCTGATTTTTCCCTAAATTTATCATTAAACTTCAGGAAGAAAGACAAAACAAAGATTAAACGCGAGTAAGTAAACATTAACATTTCTGTGATAATACACTAGATAGGTTATGCAGTTATAATGTATATGCAGCAGTTGCTTGCTGTATATTTCTTAGTTTGTATGATCTTAGAGTATTTATAAAGGTTGTGTAGGTGTGTTAGTAGTCCATGGTATGCTACATTACTCTATCTCTGATATATTGTCATATTTTATGAAAACAATATAAGTCGGTGCACTTAAAAAAAAATTATTACCAGTAATATTTAACGTATTATTGGTAATGTAATATATATTAATTAAAGATGTTAATGCCCCTAGGTAGACATTCTAATATTTATACACAATCACAGTAACCGAGGCAGCTTAACCAAAACACTTGGAAACAGAGAATAAAACCATTAAGTTTTCTGCTTCACTTTGTGGTAAATTATTGTCACATATTTTACTGCGAACAATGAAATTTGATATCTAGGGGGCTTTAATTTACTTAATTTAACATATTAAATATATTTAACCACTTAATCACTAAAAGTAAATTACGCAGAACATTAGCAAGATAAATTAGTAACCCATGTTCATGAAACAAACAAAAATGTTTATAGTTCACCTGTACGTCTTGAACTGTAGATTACTACACTACTGGTGTAAACATTACTTACCTCCTCTACATGACAGGTGGAGCAACCCATCACGATAACCACCACATTACTTTTTACGTTAATGAAAACTGGTTACAGAACCCACATGTCGGTCCTCCAACATGTGCCTCATGTCGGTCCTCCAACATGTGCCTCATGTCGGTCCTCCAACATGTGCCTCATGTCGGTCCTCCAACATGTGCCACATGTCGGTCCTCCAACATGTGCCACATGTCGGTCCTCCAACATGAATATGTAGATAGTTTTCCGATGTCTTTCAAACATTCACAGCTGAAAAGTCTTGTGTTCTCCAGCTAAGTTTTACATATATATCTTCAGTGAGTGTCTCGTGGTCTTGCTGCCCCACTTAGCCAGCCCACTGCATGCTTGTAATGCAGTGGGAAGCTTGGTGGTCTTGTCCACAGTGCAGCCTCGTTCCTCGCCAGTTTTTGGTCATTGAATACCCAGAATGACCTGGGTCACTGAGCTTAAAATTCATGTATTGGCTAATGAACGCTGGCAAGGGACGCGCTTTTTTTATTCATGTGTTGGCAATTAATAACGTGAACACAAATTGTGCTTTCGTCCTGTCTTATCTACCTTCGTGTTATGAACATATGATAGTAAACTGCTGGGCTGTGTGTGGGGTTATTCACTTGTATTGAGTGTCAGAGACAGCTGGAGAATGACCATTTCAGTGCAAGAATTTGAGCTATTAAACACCATTTTCAAAGATTATAATAATTATAATCAAAGAAATGGTGTTTAATTGTTCAAATTCTTGAGTTTCTCTGTCTTTTGAGTCAAAATACTCTTTATTTTTCCATTACTTTTTTTTGTGTGCAAAAAAGTGCTAGACTGCTAATTATTAAATGAATAAAATTAATGTTCACGAATATCATTTCTCCAGCTTCTTGGGCTAAACAAACCGTCTGTATCGTTTTACTGTGTTATTCAATTTGGAAGTGATCCTCAGACGCCTGTGACCACACTTGGTGGCTATTATACCCTTGCCTGTGGTCACAGGCTTCTGGGGATCACTTCTCAAGTGAATATCACACAAATATCATTCAGATATGATTGCTTAATAAAAAGACTAAATATGTGACCTGGAGAAATGATATTCTTTGTATTTTTCCATCCATTATTTTCACTCTTTTATAATGGCCGTAATTGTTGAATGTTACAGCTGGGGAAAACTGTATTGGGAAGATAGCTCTTTTTTTGTTTTTGTTTATGTTTATGAAAATGTTAATGCTAGAAGAAAGTATATGTAGGGAGCTACGTTGTCAGGAGGGTGTCAGTACTCACCAGGTTCTGGAGGGCCAGCAGCTGGTCTCTTGTGTTGTTAAGGTCCCTCAGAACACTCTTCAGGTTGTCGTGTTCCCATGGTTCCATTGGGTTCTTCTCCCTGGACCACTGGTCCATAGTGGGACCACGGACCAGGCTCGTGGCCGGGGACGAGTTTTGGCTACGTCCTTCAGGTTCCCTCGAGCCTTCCTCGCCGACGCCACCCCCTCCAGGCCTCTCACCGGGGCCTCTAGGACTCTCCTGGCCCTCCTGTGGTGTAGTCACTCTGCTGCTGGGAGTCGCAGCACCGGGAATCTGCGGCAGTTTCCGCCGCCCGCTCATGCGGTGTATAGTGTGGTACCTGACGTAGGGCGAGACGAACAGCAGTTATATATATATATATATATATATATATATATATATATATATATATATATATATATATATATATATATATATATATATATATATATATATTATTATTATTATTATTATTATTATTACAAGGATCTGTTTTACAGGCTAAGAGCTGTTATTCTACCTCAGTTCATTCGTAAGTCCAGCCCTATCGAAGGTATACTACAACACCCCAGGATGCCACTCACAACAGTCGACTAACACCCAGGTACCTGCTTTCTGCTCGGTGAATAGGAGCAACAGGTGTATGAATACATCTCCAACGTTTCTCCCCATGCTGGGGATCGAAATTAGGACACTCAGTGTGAGTTGAGGTTGTTTATATACGCTTGTGTTCCAGCTGCTTCTGAGCTTTAATTATTATGATGTGCAGTATTACTGTGTGGGAGTACTGTGGTGGTTCTCTGGGTGTAGGGATACGGTTTTGGAAGTACGGTCTTAATATTGGTATGGTAGTATTGTGGGTATGGAGAATATGAGGGTGATGGTACCCTCACAGGTATGAGTGAAGCGGTTTACAATGACAGGCTGCCAGACTCACCTGAAGGGGTTGTCAGGGTCGTCAGGAGGCGGTTGTGAGGGTGGAGGAGGCGGATGAGAGTCCGATGGTGTCTTAGTATCTTGTCGGGTGGTCAGGTCCTGCCAGAAGTTGAGTGCCGCTGGGCGTGTGTTGCGTGTTCCTGACGCCTCTCTCCGTGATGACACCTCCCCGTCACCCTCCACGGAGGTGTTGAGAGACGTGGTCATGGGGTCGTCACAAGACTCGTCGAGACCACCTTTGTTAGGGCCGGAAGGGCAATCGGTGGGTCCCGACCACTGGAATTTGTGGGAGGCCCTGAGGGAGTCGTATGCCCAACGGGTGGGAGCCACTCTCCTGGGCAGGTTCTCGTACACTGGGCAGGAGTCCAGCGGGGTGGCAGGGGCGGCAGTCATACTTGGATGGCGTCGCAGCCCCATCACGCCTCCAGGGTCCTCCCCGCCACCCGTCACCAGGGCGCGCCTGTTAGCGCTTAGGTTGGGCGTCTTGTCAGAGGCAGCTGTGGGCGCGTCAGGGCCCACGCCCACGTCTGTAGGGAAATAGTGTAGTTAGTGCTGCAACACGGGTCAACGACAGTCAATAGTACAGCAGCACAGGTCACATGTCTGGCAAATTTTGTTTTTGACTACAGTATGTTAATCAGTCGTGGAAAGTAGCTAAGAGCTGTTGACAGTGTAGACTAAACAAAAAATATCTTTATGGGATTAAATCTGCTTAAACTTCAAGCCACGGACACGCTGTATGAGCCATACGAATTTAGTGCTCACATACGGTTTACAGCAACTTTCTTAATTATAGTAGGTTATATTAGGTTAAATTGAATTACTGTCGTCTATCAATAAAAACTGACCAATTATAACATACCACAACGGCAATAAATAAAATATTAGATAAAGGCGAAAAAAGTCATGATGCGAGGACAGAAAAGTCACCGCCATTCACCTGTCGTAACAACAATGAAATAGTGTTAATAGAAGGATGGGTTGTACTGTTGTACTGTTGTATCACTTATCCAGAAGGTGTAGGCAGGAGTGATGCTAGAAATGTTGTAGCATGTTGTGTAGGCAGGAGTGATGCTAGAAATGTTGTAGCATGTTGTGTAGGCAGGAGTGATGCTAGAAATGTTGTAGCATGTTGTGTAGGCAGGAGTGATGCTAGAAATGTTGTAGCATGTTGTGTAGGCAGGAGTGATGCTAGAAATGTTGTAGCATGTTGTGTAGGCAGGAGTGATGCTAGAAATGTTGTAGCATGTTGTGTAGGCAGGAGTGATGCTAGAAATGTTGTAGCATGTTGTGTAGGCAGGAGTGATGCTAGAAATGTTGTAGCATGTTGTGCAGGCAGGAGTGATGCTAGAAATGTTGTAGCATGTTGTGCAGGCAGGAGTGATGCTAGAAATGTTGTAGCATGTTGTGCAGGCAGGAGTGATGCTAGAAATGTTGTAGCATGTTGTGCAGGCAGGAGTGATGCTAGAAATGTTGTAGCATGTTGTGCAGGCAGGAGTGATGCTAGAAATGTTGTAGCATGTTGTGCAGGCAGGAGTGATGCTAGAAATGTTGTAGCATGTTGTGCAGGCAGGAGTGATGCTAGAAATGTTGTAGCATGTTGTGTAGGCAGGAGTGATGCTAGAAATGTTGTAGCATGTTGTGCAGGCAGGAGTGATGCTAGAAATGTTGTAGCATGTTGTGCAGGCAGGAGTGATGCTAGAAATGTTGTAGCATGTTGTGCAGGCAGGAGTGATGCTAGAAATGTTGTAGCATGTTGTGCAGGCAGGAGTGATGCTAGAAATGTTGTAGCATGTTGTGCAGGCAGGAGTGATGCTAGAAATGTTGTAGCATGTTGTGCAGGCAGGAGTGATGCTAGAAATGTTGTAGCATGTTGTGCAGGCAGGAGTGATGCTAGAAATGTTGTAGCATGTTGTGCAGGCAGGAGTGATGCTAGAAATGTTGTAGCATGTTGTGCAGGCAGGAGTGATGCTAGAAATGTTGTAGCATGTTGTGCAGGCAGGAGTGATGCTAGAAATGTTGTAGCATGTTGTGCAGGCAGGAGTGATGCTAGAAATGTTGTAGCATGTTGTGCAGGCAGGAGTGATGCTAGAAATGTTGTAGCATGTTGTGCAGGCAGGAGTGATGCTAGAAATGTTGTAGCATGTTGTGCAGGCAGGAGTGATGCTAGAAATGTTGTAGCATGTTGTGCAGGCAGGAGTGATGCTAGAAATGTTGTAGCATGTTGTGCTGGCAGGAGTGATGCTAGAAATGTTGTAGCATGTTGTGCTGGCAGGAGTGATGCTAGAAATGTTGTAGCATGTTGTGCTGGCAGGAGTGATGCTAGAAATGTTGTAGCATGTTGTGCTGGCAGGAGTGA
This sequence comes from Cherax quadricarinatus, assembly GCF_038502225.1. Classification (NCBI taxonomy): domain Eukaryota; kingdom Metazoa; phylum Arthropoda; class Malacostraca; order Decapoda; family Parastacidae; genus Cherax; species Cherax quadricarinatus. Next base: position 31,488,099 of record NC_091309.1, on the reverse strand, counting down.
TGCTAGAAATGTTGTAGCATGTTGTGCAGACAGAAGTGATGCTAGAAATGTTGTAGCATGTTGTGCTGGCAGGAGTGATGCTAGAAATGTTGTAGCATGTTGTGCTGGCAGGAGTGATGCTAGAAATGTTGTAGCATGTTGTGCTGGCAGGAGTGATGCTAGAAATGTTGTAGCATGTTGTGCTGGCAGGAGTGATGCTAGAAATGTTGTAGCATGTTGTGCTGGCAGGAGTGATGCTAGAAATGTTGTAGCATGTTGTGCAGACAGAAGTGATGCTAGAAATGTTGTAGCATGTTGTGCTGGCAGGAGTGATGCTAGAAATGTTGTAGCATGTTGTGCAGACAGAAGTGATGCTAGAGATGTTGTAGCATGTTGTGCTGGCAGGAGTGATGCTAGAAATGTTGTAGCATGTTGTGCAGGCAGGAGTGATGCTAGAAATGTTGTAGCATGTTGTGCTGGCAGGAGTGATGCTAGAAATGTTGTAGCATGTTGTGCTGGCAGGAGTGATGCTAGAAATGTTGTAGCATGTTGTGCTGGCAGGAGTGATGCTAGAAATGTTGTAGCATGTTGTGCAGGCAGGAGTGATGCTAGAAATGTTGTAGCATGTTGTGCTGGCAGGAGTGATGCTAGAAATGTTGTAGCATGTTGTGCAGACAGAAGTGATGCTAGAAATGTTGTAGCATGTTGTGCTGGCAGGAGTGATGCTAGAAATGTTGTAGCATGTTGTGCAGGCAGGAGTGATGCTAGAAATGTTGTAGCATGTTGTGCTGGCAGGAGTGATGCTAGAAATGTTGTAGCATGTTGTGCAGGCAGGAGTGATGCTAGAAATGTTGTAGCATGTTGTGCTGGCAGGAGTGATGCTAGAAATGTTGTAGCATGTTGTGCAGGCAGGAGTGATGCTAGAAATGTTGTAGCATGTTGTGCTGGCAGGAGTGATGCTAGAAATGTTGTAGCATGTTGTGCAGGCAGAAGTGATGCTAGAGATGTTGTAGCATGTTGTGCTGGCAGGAGTGATGCTAGAAATGTTGTAGCATGTTGTGCAGGCAGGAGTGATGCTAGAAATGTTGTAGCATGTTGTGCTGGCAGGAGTGATGCTAGAAATGTTGTAGCATGTTGTGCAGGCAGGAGTGATGCTAGAAATGTTGTAGCATGTTGTGCTGGCAGGAGTGATGCTAGAAATGTTGTAGCATGTTGTGCAGGAGTGATGCTAGAAATGTTGTAGCATGTTGTGCTGGCAGGAGTGATGCTAGAAATGTTGTAGCATGTTGTGCAGGCAGGAGTGATGCTAGAAATGTTGTAGCATGTTGTGCAGGCAGGAGTGATGCTAGAAATGTTGTAGCATGTTGTGCAGGCAGGAGTGATGCTAGAAATGTTGTAGCATGTTGTGCAGGCAGGAGTGATGCTAGAAATGTTGTAGCATGTTGTGCAGGCAGGAGTGATGCTAGAAATGTTGTAGCATGTTGTGCAGGCAGGAGTGATGCTAGAAATGTTGTAGCATGTTGTGCAGGCAGGAGTGATGCTAGAAATGTTGTAGCATGTTGTGCAGGCAGGAGTGATGCTAGAAATGTTGTAGCATGTTGTGCAGGCAGGAGTGATGCTAGAAATGTTGTAGCATGTTGTGCAGGCAGGAGTGATGCTAGAAATGTTGTAGCATGTTGTGCAGGCAGGAGTGATGCTAGAAATGTTGTAGCATGTTGTGCAGGCAGGAGTGATGCTAGAAATGTTGTAGCATGTTGTGCAGGCAGGAGTGATGCTAGAAATGTTGTAGCATGTTGTGCAGGCAGGAGTGATGCTAGAAATGTTGTAGCATGTTGTGCAGGCAGGAGTGATGCTAGAAATGTTGTAGCATGTTGTGCAGGCAGGAGTGATGCTAGAAATGTTGTAGCATGTTGTGCAGGCAGGAGTGATGCTAGAAATGTTGTAGCATGTTGTGCAGGCAGGAGTGATGCTAGAAATGTTGTAGCATGTTGTGCAGGCAGGAGTGATGCTAGAAATGTTGTAGCATGTTGTGCAGGCAGGAGTGATGCTAGAAATGTTGTAGCATGTTGTGCAGGCAGGAGTGATGCTAGAAATGTTGTAGCATGTTGTGCAGGCAGGAGTGATGCTAGAAATGTTGTAGCATGTTGTGCAGGCAGGAGTGATGCTAGAAATGTTGTAGCATGTTGTGCAGGCAGGAGTGATGCTAGAAATGTTGTAGCATGTTGAGAAATGTTGTAGCATGTTGTGCAGGCAGGAGTGCTAGAAATGCAGGAGTGATGCTAGAAATGTTGTAGCATGTTGTGCAGGCAGGAGTGATGCTAGAAATGTTGTAGCATGTTGTGCAGGCAGGAGTGATGCTAGAAATGTTGTAGCATGTTGTGCAGGCAGGAGTGATGGAAGAAATGTTGTAGCATGTTGTGCAGGCAGGAGTGATGCTAGAAATGTTGTAGCATGTTGTGCAGGCAGGAGTGATGCTAGAAATGTTGTAGCATGTTGTGCAGGCAGGAGTGATGCTAGAAATGTTGTAGTGTTGATGCTAGGCAGGAGTGATGCTAGAAATGTTGTAGCATGTTGTGCAGGCAGAAGTGATGCTAGAGATGTTGTAACATGTTGTGCAGGCAGGAGTGATGCTAGAAATGTTGTAGCATGTTGTGCAGGCAGGAGTGATGCTAGAAATGTTGTAGCATGTTGTGCAGGCAGGAGTGATGCTAGAAATGTTGTAGCATGTTGTGCAGGCAGGAGTGATGCTAGAAATGTTGTAGCATGTTGTGCAGGCAGGAGTGATGCTAGAAATGTTGTAGCATGTTGTGCAGGCAGGAGTGATGCTAGAAATGTTGTAGCATGTTGTGCTAGGCAGGAGTGATGCTAGAAATGTTGTAGCATGTTGTGCAGGCAGGAGTGATGCTAGAAATGTTGTAGCATGTTGTGCAGGCAGGAGTGATGCTAGAGGAGTGATGTTGTAGCATGTTGTGCAGGCAGGAGTGATGCTAGAAATGTTGTAGCATGTTGTGCAGGCAGGAGTGATGCTAGAAATGTTGTAGCATGTTGTGCAGGCAGGAGTGATGCTAGAAATGTTGTAGCATGTTGTGCAGGCAGGAGTGATGCTAGAAATGTTGTAGCATGTTGTGCAGGCAGGAGTGATGCTAGAAATGTTGTAGCATGTTGTGCAGGCAGGAGTGATGCTAGAAATGTTGTAGCATGTTGTGCAGGCAGGAGTGATGCTAGAAATGTTGTAGCATGTTGTGCAGGCAGGAGTGATGCTAGAAATGTTGTAGCATGTTGTGCAGGCAGGAGTGATGCTAGAAATGTTGTAGCATGTTGTGCAGGCAGGAGTGATGCTAGAAATGTTGTAGCATGTTGTGCAGGCAGGAGTGATGCTAGAAATGTTGTAGCATGTTGTGCAGGCAGGAGTGATGCTAGAAATGTTGTAGCATGTTGTGCAGGCAGGAGTGATGCTAGAAATGTTGTAGCATGTGCAGGCAGGAGTGATGCTAGAGATGTTGTAACATGTTGTGCAGGCAGGAGTGATGCTAGAAATGTTGTAGCATGTTGTGCAGGCAGGAGTGATGCTAGAAATGTTGTAGCATGTGCAGGCAGGAGTGATGCTAGAGATGTTGTAGCATGTTGTGCAGGCAGGAGTGATGCTAGAAATGTTGTAGCATGTTGTGCAGGCAGGAGTGATGCTAGAAATGTTGTAGCATGTTGTGCAGGCAGGAGTGATGCTAGAAATGTTGTAGCAGGTTGTGCAGGAGTGATGCAGTTGTAGCATGTTGTGCTGGCAGGAGTGATGCTAGAGATGTTGTAGCATGTTGTGCAGGCAGGAGTGATGCTAGAAATGTTGTAGCATGTTGTGCTGGCAGGAGTGATGCTAGAGATGTTGTAGCATGTTGTGCAGGCAGGAGTGATGCTAGAAATGTTGTAGCATGTTGTGCAGGCAGGAGTGATGCTAGAAATGTTGTAGCATGTTGTGCTGGCAGGAGTGATGCTAAATATGTTGTAGCATGTTGTGCAGGCAGGAGTGATGCTAGAAATGTTGTAGCATGTTGTGCTGGCAGGAGTGATGCTAGAAATGTTGTAGCATGTTGTGCAGGCAGGAGTGATGCTAGAAATGTTGTAGCATGTTGTGCAGGCAGGAGTGATGCTAGAAATGTTGTAGCATGTTGTGCAGGCAGGAGTGATGCTAGAAATGTTGTAGCATGTTGTGCAGGCAGGAGTGATGCTAGAAATGTTGTAGCATGTTGTGCTGGCAGGAGTGATGCTAAATATGTTGTAGCATGTTGTGCAGGCAGGAGTGATGCTAGAAATGTTGTAGCATGTTGTGCAGGCAGGAGTGATGCTAGAAATGTTGTAGCATGTTGTGCTGGCAGGAGTGATGCTAAATATGTTGTAGCATGTTGTGCAGGCAGGAGTGATGCTAGAAATGTTGTAGCATGTTGTGCTGGCAGGAGTGATGCTAGAAATGTTGTAGCATGTTGTGCAGGCAGGAGTGATGCTAGAAATGTTGTAGCATGTTGTGCAGGCAGGAGTGATGCTAGAAATGTTGTAGCATGTTGTGCAGGCAGGAGTGATGCTAGAAATGATGTAGCATGTTGTGCAGGCAGTTGTAGTGATGCTAGAAATGATGTTGTAGGCAGGAGTGATGCATGTTGTGCATGTTGCAGGAGTGATGCTAGAAATGTTGTAGCATGTTGTGCAGGCAGGAGTGATGCTAGAAATGTTGTAGCATGTTGTGAAGGCAGGAGTGATGCTAGAAATGTTGTAGCATGTTGTGCAGGCAGGAGTGATGCTAGAAATGTTGTAGCATGTTGTGCAGGCAGGAGTGATGCTAGAAATGTTGTAGCATGTTGTGCAGGCAGGAGTGATGCTAGAAATGTTGTAGCATGTTGTGCAGGCAGGAGTGATGCTAGAAATGTTGTAGCATGTTGTGCAGGCAGGAGTGATGCTAGAAATGTTGTAGCATGTTGTGCAGGCAGGAGTGATGCTAGAAATGTTGTAGCATGTTGTGCAGGCAGGAGTGATGCTAGAAATGTTGTAGCATGTTGTGCAGGCAGGAGTGATGCTAGAAATGTTGTAGCATGTTGTGCAGGCAGGAGTGATGCTAGAAATGTTGTAGCATGTTGTGCAGGCAGGAGTGATGCTAGAAATGTTGTAGCATGTTGTGCAGGCAGGAGTGATGCTAGAAATGTTGTAGCATGTTGTGCAGGCAGGAGTGATGCTAGAAATGTTGTAGCATGTTGTGCAGGCAGGAGTGATGCTAGAGATGTTGTAGCATGTTGTGCAGGCAGGAGTGATGCTAGAGATGTTGTAGCATGTTGTGCAGGCAGGAGTGATGCTAGAGATGTTGTAGCATGTTGTGCTGGCAGGAGTGATGCTAGAGATGTTGTAGCATGTTGTGCTGGCAGGAGTGATGCTAGAGATGTTGTAGCATGTTGTGTAGGCAGGAGTGATGCTAGAGATATTGTAGCATGTTGTGCTGGCAGGAGTGATGCTAGAGATGTTGTAGCATGTTGTGCTGGCAGGAGTGATGCTAGAGATGTTGTAGCATGTTGTGCAGGCAGGAGTGATGCTAGAGATGTTGTAGCATGTTGTGCAGGCAGGAGTGATGCTAGAGATGTTGTAGCATGTTGTGCAGGCAGGAGTGATGCTAGAGATGTTGTAGCATGTTGTGCAGGCAGGAGTGATGCTAGAGATATTGTAGCATGTTGTGCAGGCAGGAGTGATTCTAGAGATGTTGTAGCATGTTGTGCTGGCAGGAGTGATGCTAGAGATATTGTAGCATGTTGTGCAGGCAGGAGTGATGCTAGACATGTTGTAGCATGTTGTGATGGCAGGAGTGATGCTAGAGATATTGTAGCATGTTGTGCAGGCAGGAGTGATGCTAGAGATGTTGTAGCATGTTGTGCAGGCAGGAGTGATGCTAGAGATATTGTAGCATGTTGTGCAGGCAGGAGTGATGCTAGACATGTTGTAGCATGTTGTGCAGGCAGGAGTGATGCTAGACATATTGTAGCATGTTGTGCTGGCAGGAGTGATGCTAGAAATGTTGTAGCATGTTGTGCAGGCAGGAGTGATGCTAGAGATATTGTAGCATGTTGTGCTGGCAGGAGTGATGCTAGAGATGTTGTAGCATGTTGTGCAGGCAGGAGTGATGCTAGAGATATTGTAGCATGTTGTGCTGGCAGGAGTGATGCTAGAGATGTTGTAACACGTTGTGCAGGCAGGAGTGATGCTAGAGATATTGTAGCATGTTGTGCTGGCAGGAGTGATGCTAGAGATATTGTAGCATGTTGTGCAGGCAGGAGCGATGCTAGAGGTATTGTAGCATGTTGTGCAGGCAGGAGTGATGCTAGAGATGTTGTAGCATGTTGTGCAGGCAGGAGTGATGCTAGAGATGTTGTAGCATGTTGTGCAGGCAGGAGTGATGCTAGAGATGTTGTAGCATGTTGTGCAGGCAGGAGTGATGCTAGAGATATTGTAGCATGTTGTGCAGGCAGAAGTGATGCTAGAGATGTTGTAGCATGTTGTGCAGGCAGGAGTGATGCTAGAGATGTTGTAGCATGTTGTGCAGGCAGGAGTGATGCTAGAGGTATTGTAGCATGTTGTGCAGGCAGAAGTGATGCTAGAGATGTTGTAGCATGTTGTGCAGGCAGGAGTGATGCTAGAGATGTTGTAGCATGTTGTGCAGGCAGGAGTGATGCTAGAGATATTGTAGCATGTTGTGCTGGCAGGAGTGATGCTAGAGATGTTGTAGCATGTTGTGCAGGCAGGAGTGATGCTAGAGATATTGTAGCATGTTGTGCTGGCAGGAGTGATGCTAGAGATGTTGTAACACGTTGTGCAGGCAGGAGTGATGCTAGAGATATTGTAGCATGTTGTGCTGGCAGGAGTGATGCTAGAGATATTGTAGCATGTTGTGCAGGCAGGAGCGATGCTAGAGGTATTGTAGCATGTTGTGCAGGCAGGAGTGATGCTAGAGATATTGTAGCATGTTGTGCTGGCAGGAGTGATGCTAGAAATGTTGTAGCATGTTGTGCAGGCAGGAGTGATGCTAGAAATGTTGTAGCATGTTGTGCAGGCAGGAGTGATGCTAGAGATGTTGTAGCATGTTGTGCAGGCAGGAGTGATGCTAGAGATGTTGTAGCATGTTGTGCAGACAGGAGTGATGCTAGAAATGTTGTAGCATGTTGTGCAGGCAGGAGTGATGCTAGAGATGTTGTAGCATGTTGTGCAGGCAGGAGTGATGCTAGAAATGTTGTAGCATGTTGTGCAGGCAGGAGTGATGCTAGAGATATTGTAGCATGTTGTGCTGGCAGGAGTGATGCTAGAGATGTTGTAACATGTTGTGCAGGCAGGAGTGATGCTAGAAATGTTGTAGCATGTTGTGCTGGCAGGAGTGATGCTAGAAATGTTGTAGCATGTTGTGCAGGCAGGAGTGATGCTAGAAATGTTGTAGCATGTTGTGCTGGCAGGAGTGATGCTAGAAATGTTGTAGCATGTTGTGCAGGCAGGAGTGATGCTAGAAATGTTGTAGCATGTTGTGCAGGCAGGAGTGATGCTAGAAATGTTGTAGCATGTTGTGCTGGCAGGAGTGATGCTAGAAATGTTGTAGCATGTTGTACAGGCAGGAGTGATGCTAGAGATATTGTAGCATGTTGTGCTGGCAGGAGTGATGCTAGAGATGTTGTAGCATGTTGTGCAGGCAGGAGTGATGCTAGAGATATTGTAGCATGTTGTGCAGGCAGGAGTGATGCTAGAAATGTTGTAGCATGTTGTGCAGGCAGGAGTGATGCAAGAGATATTGTAGCATGTTGTGCTGGCAGGAGTGATGCTAGAGATGTTGTAGCATGTTGTGCAGGCAGGAGTGATGCTAGAGATATTGTAGCATGTTGTGCAATCAGGGGTGATGCTAGAGATGTAGTATGTTGTGCAGGTAGGAGTGATGCTAGAGATATTGTAGCATGTTGTGCAGGCAGGAGTGATGCTAGAGATATTGTAGCATGTTGTGCTGGCAGGAGTGATGCTAGAGATGTTGTAGCATGTTGTGCAGGCAGGAGTGATGCTAGAGATATTGTAGCATGTTGTGCAGGCAGGAGTGATGCTAGAGATGTTGTAGCATGTTGTGCAGGCAGGAGTGATGCCAGAGATGATGTAGCATGTTGTGAAGAAGGATGTGGTGCCAGAGATGTTGTAGCATATAGGGAGGAATGAAGGAACTGAAGCATTGATTTTAATCAGGGGAAAAGCTCAACCTACAGGGAACCAAATTGCATCTGGGGGGATGAGAGGCATTTAGGTTCGGTCCAGTTAAGGAAAGGATAATTACTGTTCCTTGGATCAAGAGCCTCTCTCCAGCTGCAGGTGGTGATAAAGCTGTGGAAGGTAATGATGGATGAGCTATAGAAGATAATGGAGAAAGTGTGGAAGGTAATAATGGAGGAGCTGCAGGAGAGGGTAAATAATGCAAGGATGGAGCTTCTGCAAGTTTATAGCCTGGGCTTCAGTAAGCTAATAAAAAAGTAACTGCAGGAGACACTGCAGATGTGAGTGTTCATCGTACCATGTGTGGTAGGCTGTGTGGATGGTCTTGGGGCTGATGTCTCCGGCTGCTGGTGTGGTGACGCAGCCTTGACGCTCTGTGGCTTGTAGTGCGCCGCCAGGGCCAGGATGATGCGCATGATGCTCTTGAGGTTACCCTCAGCCACTTCCTTGCTGGTGATGTGCGTCATGCGGATCCTCTTGGCCGCCATGAACTGTAGGATCCTCTCCAGGTTCTCACGCGCGACCTGTGGCGCTGCGCCCTCCACCTCGCGGCTGACACCCGCAACGCGCTCACCAGCTGCTGACCAAACATGGGAGAGAAGGAAGTTATTAAGATAGTGTGACATTACCTCAAGAAAACACAAGAACTTGTGTTTATAGAGGTTCAGTTTTGCTACAAGAAGTATTCTACCAACAGTACATCTCTATATTCTGTTGTCTCGAGTCCAAGACTGCTCGTCGGCTCTTTCATTTTGTGATATTAACTATTGTTGTCCAACATGTGCATGTGATCCTCCAACAATTTCAGTACTGTTGTGCCGTAGAAGAATGGTTAGTGGTGCTGGGATGTTAGTGCCAGTTTTTTTCAATTTTATGAGTGAAAATTAGATAGCAGTTTCCTTATGTAAGTTGAAGAACGCGTCTTGTAAACTTATGATTGTTCTTACTTAAAACTAAGAGAGTTGAAGTAGCCACCGTGTCTGGCTGTTAGTGGACGGAGGATTGAACCTTCAACACTCCGTGCTGAGTGACCCATACGGATTTAGTGTATTAAATGAATATAGTATAGTTTAAAAAATAATTGAAGTTAACACATAACAAAATATAATCAGTGAAATTATACCTCAGAATTATTTCTCATATTTAAACCACAAGTAAAATAGTTTGTATTTAATGAAGCTTTAAATCCGTATGGGTCATTTAGCTTGAGGAGAGCTGGTGGCTCGATCCTACGTGTTGTCATCACTTATACAATAATGGGTGTGGATGCCAACTCAACCTACATATTATTTCTATAAGATCAGCAAAGACGACTCCGTTCTGCAGGTCACGTCTCAGGTCAGAGATGAGGGGTCGACCTCGCTTCCTCAGCTGAGAGTTGACCCAAGCCACGTAAGCCTAAAATACACAAAGTTAAAATAAACCAGGAGTCGAACTGACCAGTCAGTGATCTCGCCAGGTATGTCAGTGACCTCGCCAGGTATGTCAGTGACCTCGCCAGGTATGTCAGTGACCTCGCCAGGTATGTCAGTGACCTCGCCAGGTATGTCAGTGACCTCGCCAGGTATGTCAGTGACCTCGCCAGGTATGTCAGTGACCTCGCCAGGTATGTCAGTGACCTCGCCAGGTATGTCAGTGACCTCGCCAGGTATGTCAGTGACCTCGCCAGGTATGTTAGCGATCTTAGGCCACGAGGTCACAATTGTAATAATATAAACTTCTTTACATGGGCTCAATTATTATTATTAAAACTAAGCACTAAACCCAAAAGGGTCAGCATAGGCTCAAACTAAAATTAATGGAACTGTGATATTTGAAATTTAAGATATCTTTAAGCTGAAATGGAAATCATGAACTTCTTACATCGTATCTTTTATTTCAACTATTATTGTCTTAAATCATTTTCTTAATTCAGTACAATAACATTGTAATATCGAAGCCTAGTCACAGACCGGGCCGAGGGGGGCGTAGACCCCCGACACTCTCTCCAGGTATAGGATGACGCGCACAAATCTGCGCTTCCCCTTCCCCCCCCCCCTCAATAAAAGTACAATCTAATATAAACTTCTGTATGTGTCTACCAAGAAGGTGGATTCTGTATGAAGTGACGTTTATACAGAATTCTCTGTAGAGCTTTATCAGCTCCTACAAAACTTACGAAAATATGCAGTTGTCTACAAAATATTTTTTCAGATTCTATTTTTTTACTTGGTAAAATATATGAAAAATGCTAGTAAGTATAGTAAGATGAGATTCCCTGGTAGATGGATTGGAGGTGATGGTTCCTAACACATGGCTCAACACGCTTCCCTGATAACACCTGTTTAATCTTCTTGTGCAGGATTGTGAACTGTTGTTTCCAGATACCAGTAGCTGACGCTGAAGTCGCACTCCCTGCTGACACCACTAAAGTAGCACTCCCTGCTGACACCACTAAAGTAGTACTCCCTGCTGACACCACTAAAGTAGTACTCCCTGCTGACACCACTAAAGTAGCACTCCCTGCTGACACCACTAAAGTAGCACTCCCTGCTGACACCACTAAAGTAGCACTCCCTGCTGACACCACTAAAGTAGCACTCCCTGCTGACACCACTAAAAGTAGCACTCCCTGCTGACACTAAGACTCTCTGCTGCAGTAAATGATGGCATCGGAGAACTCTCAATGTATGGCCAGTACTTTAAGAATGAACTGGAGTGTCGCTTCGCTGGGTTACCAGCCACTAGAGATGTACAATACGTGTTGAAGGTGCATGTATTAGATAACGTGTTACTTCAGTTATCATTTGCAGATAAAAGTGCATTTCATATATTAGCATTTTGCAAAATAAATTGCAGCCGGAAAAGGCTCTCGTGAACACCTGTATATTCCTACATAGAACAGTAGTCCCCAAATTCCAGTATAAAAGGAGCAATTTGAAAAGCCAGATTTAAAAGAGGGCCGGATTTGGTAATGATCGATATTAACATTATACTTAAAACATTATAATATGGTAAAATAATTATACAGAAAGTCGTAAGATGAAACACGTAAATAATTCTCTTATAGAAATACTGTTTTAATTTTTATGGAACACTTGAATCTTAAGGTGTATAATACAACCTCTATAATGGAAAGATAAATAAAATTTTAAGGTAATTACTAATTATTAACAGTAAATATGGTGCTACTAGGATAACCCGGCACTGACCAGAAGTGAGAGCTGGGTGTTACAGGAGGCGATAATGTTTTGGTGTAAAATGGCTTTAAATATTGTGTAATTGTTAATACTGTGCAGTGAATTTATAATTTCATGTGAGGGCCGCATCCATTTCCTAGGGGGACCCCTGTCTTAAAAGGCAAGGTGGAAGTAGGCGAGGTGTCTGGAGAGGCGAGGTTTCTCATGCATAATAATGGAGAAGCGAAGTTTCTCACGTATAGTAATCGTCTGAGCAGGAATTATTGGAATGTTAAAATCGTAAGTCAGGTGTGTTGCAAGGCTGCAGGTAGAGAAGCACTGCAGATCTATTGTGAACGCATAATCACAAGTCTCTTCATCATGGGTCGTTAAATGTCCATGTAATACGATTTGTACTAGAGGTTTGACTAGCCTAGTCAAACCGTCTGTCTCATCCAGCTCAGGGAATGGTGTACTCAGGCACTGATGTTATTTTGAGTCTTGTCCTGGTTCGATAACTTTGCTGGGGTTTGAAAATATGAAAGAAACATTCTTGCCACTTCCTGTAACACCCGCGTGACTATATTATCAGTGACTCCTGAGCAAAGAGGAGGACGAAGTTCGTGGCTCATACACAAATAACCCGCACATAAAAGAGAGAAGCTTACGACGACGTTTCGGTCCGACTTGGACCATTTACAAAGTCACACTAACCAGAAGTGGAGCAGGACGGTTATTTATAGGCAGGAAGAGGTGGTGGTAGTAGTAGTAGTAGCAGCAGTAGTAGTAGTACAAGAATGGTATATAATACCGACAAGATGAAATTAAGACACGTGCACAACACCCGGGCATCTCTATCGTAGACGCTTCGCCATCCAGCCAGCCACTGGATGGCGAAACGTCCACAACAAAGACACCCAGATGCCGCACATGTGTCTTAATTTCATCAGTAGTAGTAGTAGTAGTAGTAGAAGAGGTAGTAGTAGTGGTAGTGGTAGAAGTGGGGAATAAGGAGGACGAGCCAGTCAAATACAAAGGAAGGGGAGCACTGCAAGGGAGCTAGGTGACCACAGAGGGAGAGCAAGCGCACAGAGGTGCGTGAAAGGGGAAGTGGTGAAATAAATGAACACTTGTCCAAGTTACTAGGCAGCATTAGCAGGGCTCACTTCCGCCTTTCAGGAGGCACCAGCATTGAAAACATGAATTTGAAAAAAAAAAAACTTAAGCTAGTTTGGATGTCACATCGCTGTCCATTATCCCCTACAACCCAGTTAGTAGTGCTGTAGACGACCTCTCGTAGAACTACCATTGCCCTGTCCAACTTTTATAGACCTGAAATTTATAAAAAATTTAATTTCTTTCAACAGCAATTTTTTACGGACAAATTAGGCATTTCTGTGGAATCAATAATTGCCCTCTTAGCCATAATATACATGGAGTCATTATATGGAACCTTGAGGTAGAATTTCTTCAGCATTATCCTATGAACTGTCACATAGCTGAGTTACGTCGACTATGACCTCATAATTACACCTATATTTTTCAACCTTAACTTCAAAAACAGCCTGAACCCGGCTGAATCTTCTATCCCGTTTATAATCGAAGTAGAAAAGGAGAACACCTTCCCGTTTAAGGTGGTGCCAGTCATAAAACTGGAGAACTAATCTAGTTTACCACGGCCCAAGTCTTTTCTTCTCTGCACAGCAGGAAGATAGTGGGAAATTCTCTTCGACTACGTCCTGAGAAGCTACAGAATCTGCAGCCAGGAACACCTAGAAGTAATGTGCCATTATTAGCGATGGCTTTACCACACTTTCCTTACACTGTATTCCTGATTTTTGGTAAGTACAGAAAGTATTTTTCCAACGCCCAAGGACGACAAACATTCCATCAGTGTCTCAGTATTTGTTCAGGGAAAAAATGCTGATATAATCATGCAGACGTTAAAGAAAAATAACACTAGAGACTGTCAACACTTCTAAAACGATGTGATATCAGCACACTAGGAGACAGCAGTCACAACAACACCAGCACTGAAGTCTACACCGTTCCTGTGCTCGATGTGATAGATAATGTAGAAGAAACTTGCTGCAGTTTAAGTGAAAGGTTACGAGAATCTCTATTTGCTTGCAGAACGTGCAACGAAATGAATGTCTATAACCTCCGCTGAGACTGAAACCTGTGGAGTCGTTACTATACAACACCTCTGAACAAAGTTTTTTAACTTGGGTAAACCCATATAATATGGATAGTTACGAACCTGTGAGTTGGCGACATATCAACCTTTCCTTTGACCATTACTACTCTACTTATACGTACAAGTTAACATATGATTCTCAAACACTGATTCTGGCTGGCTGAGGGAGACCTGACCTCTACAGCAGCCTCACCTACCTCCTCCTTACCTTCAAGGAGTGTCTTAACTAACTTCTGTATGACTTGATAAAGCTCTACTCAGAACAAAATGTTTTTTTTCATTGAAAGATTATTTTGCATCTTGTGTTGTCATCTTCAAGCAGTATTCTTACAGGTGATAAAACATGTGATTGTCAATAACATTTCAAATGTGATTATCAGAAGTGAATGCTGAAAAAAAACTAATGAGAAGTGAGTCTCGTGTGGTTCACCTGAAGTTGCTGTGTCCACTCCATCCATGACACTGAGGAAGCAGCGGTGCAACCGTCGCCCCGTCTAACAGCGTCCTGCTGAGAACCTCCCTCTCTCAGATGTAAGGCTCGCCGTTCCTCTGTCACCTGAAGACCGTCGGCGCCGTCTGCGTCCCGGTCGCGACAGTCATGGGAGGGAGCATCTCGAACCCTCAGTAAATTGCTAGATTCACTGATGAACCCCTTGGCTGCCTCGCCACGCTCCCCGTTATATAAACGCGACTCACGCCGACCCTGGATTCTCTCCTGACGAGACTCTAGGACTTCATGTTCCTCTACGTCCACTGACAGTTCACGGAAACCTCTCGTCTCTCCATCATGAGCGAAGGTCTCTTCCCGCACTTCCATATAGGCTCTAGAGTCCCGGTTGTCTCTGATATCTCGCGGCAAACTTGTGTCCCTGAATTCTCTGGATAATCTCGCATCTTTATTATTCCTGGGTTCGCTGCTGTGTCTCGTGTCTTTTAGGTCTCTTGGGTCCCTCTTAGTTTCCCTACCTTCCCTCAGTTCCCTATTATCTCTAATGTCTCTGAAGTCGCGAGAGAGTCGATGGTTAAGCCGCTCTTCATTTTTTCTGGTCTCTGGAAGGTCTGGAATCTCTGCGTAGCGGGGCTGAGTGTCTTGAGGGTAAACACTGTCGGAGAGCAGAGCCCCATCAGGCGACGCAGGTCGTGGGGGTCCTACTGGCATTGTATACTGAGATGTGGAGAGTCCGCGAGGTGAGCCGCTGGTGGGATGTGGTGAGCTGTGTGGTGAAGGGTGAGAGTGTGGGGAGCTGCGTGAAGGGTGAGTGTTTTGGGAGCTATTTGAAGGGTGAATGTGTGGGGAACTGCGTGAAGGGTGTGTGTGGGGAGAGCTGCGTGAAAGGTGAATGTGTGGGGAACTCTGTGAAGGATGAGTGTGTGAAGGGTGTGTGTGGGGGGAGTTGTGTGGTGGAGGGTGTGTGTGGGGGGAGTTGTGTGGTGAAGGGTGTGTGTGGGGGGAGTTGTGTGGTGAAGGGTGTGGGTGGGGGGAGTTGTGTGGTGTAGGGTGTGTGTGGGGGGAGTTGTGTGGTGAAGGGTGTGTGTGGGGGGAGTTGTGTGGTGAAGGGTGTGTGTGTGAGGATCCAGTTACACAAGGTTGTTTAGCAGGACGTATTGTTGGGTACTGTACAGGCGAGGATGACACCGACGAGGTAGAAGTCGTAGTAGAAGAGATAGACACTGGTGAGGTTCTGGAGGCATTGAGCAAGTCTTCTGTTGACTGTGAATAAGGGACGTCCGCTGCCACCAGTTGCCCATTACGTCCTGCTGGGGCGTCGAGGGAGTGTGGCCCGTTCTCCATGGCCGGAGTGCTGAGCGAGTCGAACCCAGAATCCAGGTCCCTAACTGACCACCTGTTGTTCTTAGGGGCCCACGACTCGTAGCTGGGGCGCGGCAGAGACGAACTTGTGAGGTCCTCGTGTGGCTGGGGAACACTGGAGTTGCGGCGCTCCCAAGACTCTCTTATCTCTCGGAAGTGTGTGGAATCCCTGGCATCCTTGATATCCTGCTGATTCCTGTGTTCATGTGATCCTCTGAAATTTCTTCCTTCCCACTGATCTCTTGAATCTCTCTCCTTGGGATCTTTCAGTTCTCTGAAATCTCTCTCTCTCGTGTCCTCGAGATTACGTGAGTTTCGTATGTCTCTCAGATCTATATCTCTGGGCTCCCTGCAGCCGTGGAGCTCCTGTTTATCTCGCTCTCTAGGCTCTCTAACATCCATTTTGGGAGGTGGAGGGGGCTGGTAAGGTCCACGGGGCCGCCTCAGGGGGTCTGGGGGCTGATGTCTGGAATATGGTGGGGGCTGGCGGGAGGCTGGGGGAGGGTTGGACGGAGACCGGAAGCGCACGTTGGGATCCTCTCTAACCATACCTCTCCTCGGTAGAGTACACGTCCCCGGTGCCTGAGGAAGAAGCTCTTGCTGGTACATGTTCTCGTCCTGACGGTGTCCAGGTACAGGCGGGAGAGGCTGCTGCGGAGGTTGTGGCAGGTGCTGGCCGTGGGGTGGCACGGGCGGTGGTGGGTGTGATGGCGGCGGAGGTGGGCGGGATGATGGTAGAGGAGGAGCATCATTATCAACGCTGCTAGACAATCTGAAACATCGAGAATTTGATATATAAGTGCATAAATATTTCATTTTTTTAATATGTTAATGTAAAGCTCTAAATCCCTATGGATCATTCAGAGCAAAGAATTTTGGTGGATGAATCCGCCATCCACTAACTGCAACCTGACCTCTGGCCATTGTTTCATTAATATTACAGCGGTCGAAGGGTAATCTGTGGTATCAGCACTCGTCTGGAAAGATATCAGTTGAATGAATGATTGTGAGTACGTTTCCTTTTTATTTATTTATTTATTTTTTTTTTTGATGACCCTGCCTTGGTGGGAGACAGTCGTTAAGTTAAAGAAAAATGCAGTTGGGTACCCCACGAAAGCAATGTAAATACAATAGATGTTAGAATTTCTTTTTTTCTTCCAAGGTTTTCATGTGACAACTTTTATCATCTTCAAAACTTCAGTGTTTGTTGGGAGTGTTGTTGATCTGTGTAAGTGCCAGTTTGCCAATTTTAACCATACAAATACTGTAGTATAGAGCTCTTCGCGCGGCAGCTTGAGAACGGCTCTCTCCTCGTCGGCTAAGTTTTCCACACGCTTATTTGCCGCTTATACGTTCAGATTGTTATTGAAGTGGGTGGTAAGCGTGGAGAGTGAGGCTGCAAGGAGGGAGAAGATGCTCACCTGGTCTCAACAATACTCACAGTCCAGCACCTCAACTATTATTTGCTCAGTGCTAACGTCTTTTGTGTTGCCTTCGTCCTCACGTGTGTGAGTAAACACCACCCCGTCTTCCAACACTGCCTCTCAACAATATTTGCCCTCAACACTTCTTGCCTCATCAATCATTACCCTCAACACTCCTTGCCGTCGACGTCTTGCCGCCAACACTCCTTGCCCTCAACATTCCTTGCCCTCAACACGTCTTGCCATCAACAAATCATGGTTCAAAAGATCCAGGAGTAATTAACCCGGCACCGAGCGGCACAAGGATGTGAGTGATGTACGTTCGCCGGTGTTGTCCCGGACCGAGTCTTTTCCAGTTGCTGACCCGGCTGGGATGTCCTGGGAAACGCACAGGTAGATTTCGAAACAAAACCTGCTACGAGCTCACTCTATAGTAGTCTTGTATGGGCAGCATACATAGATATGTCCTTTGGAAGTGATGGGCATGATGTCCTACAGATTAGCAGCAAGTTATACAAGGTTCAACAGGACGTGGGTGTTTGAACCTCCTTCAACAGGATTGTCACTTTCAGATGACTCTGTCGATTGACAGTCGGGCGTACACACATCACTGACGGGTACCTGTCCACAGGTGTTCCTGCTCCTTTCTGTGCAACTTGTGGTATACAACTGACTTAGGAACACATTTTAACTATTTACCCACGACTTAACTTGACTCACGAAATCGTAATGACACGATTGTAAACAAACCATACCACGGGTGGGGTTTGATCCCGCTGTCAGAGATTCTCTAAACTCTAAGCTAGCTGGCCCAGTGGCTAACGCGACGATCTGGAGTTTAGAGACTGACCGCGGGATCAAACCCCACCTGTGGTATGGTTTGTTTACCCACGACTTAGTCCCTCTTCGCCTTCGTCATGGTTTTTATGACACCCAAGAGGTCGAAGAGCTGGAGAGTATTATTCTTCAGAGGCCCAGGAGTTTGAAATTAATCGAGTCAAAACACCGCGATAATGAATGACTGAGACTAAACATTGTGAAGATACGCTCAGTAATAACCCACATGGAGACAGAAATACAGGAAGTTGATTGATCTATATATTTCGACCCTTCTGGGATCCTCTTCAGTAGGATTGATATGTACAGATCAATCAACCTCCTGTGTTTGTGTCCACGTTCGTTATTAAGCCCTGCAGGTGTTCATTGTGAAGGTATCCTGAAAAAAGTCACACATCCGGGAGATGTAGATCCTTACTAATAGGCTGAGGAGCTGGAACTCAACCCTGTAAGTTTGTGATTATAATATATACCGTGTATCACTCTCTGAAACTAGGCTGAATTTTCCTTAAAGTTTTGTGTTAGAATGTTTACCTTGGATGGAAGACTTGGAGACCGGAAGCGGATAATGGGTTTTAGGGAAACTCATATCAAGGAAATTAATGAAGATTTTGTTCGAATTTTTTTACCCGGAGGGTTAGTGATCCGGGAGAAGCCAATAATGCCGGATCATCAGACTATTAGGGTCCTTTACTCCTCTTCCTAGGATACAACACACAGCAGTCACCTTACTTAGGCACCAACTTACGGTTAGGTGAACAGGAGCACCAGGTGTAAGGAAATATGTCCAAGGTTCCACTTGTCCGGGGGTTGAACCGCGGTCTAACATTTTGCTGCTTCCAGTTATCCTACAACGAAGTATTTTAACAATTTATAGGAAAAGGCTTGAATTAATCATAATTTCTAGAATTAGTGCTGACGTTGAATAAAAAATAATATATCTTAAAGCAAGTAACTGTTAGTTACTTCTTTTACTACCACAGAAAAGTGAGTATATAACATACAGGTGATAAACCAGTGACATCATCCTTGGCTTAATAACAGAAGCCAACGGAGAGAACATCTCCTGGGTCGAATCATGACTGAAAGATAGACAACAGTGTATCTCCATTAATGGGAAGAAATCAGAATGGATACCTGTTACAAGTGGTGTACCACTGAGGCCAGTGTTGGGACTTACGTTATTCACAGTCAACATAGTTACATAGTTGAGGGAATAAATAGCAATATAAGTTTGCCGATGACATTAAAATAGGCCGTCAAATAATTTCTAAAGAGGACACTAGAAAGCTGCGGGATGACTTGCATAGGTTGATGTTGTGGTCGGAGAAGTGGCAGCGGCGGCAGCTTTGTGTGCACAAATGTCAAGTTCTAATCCTAGTGAAAGAAAATAACCATGATATTTATAAGTTAAATAATATATATACCTATTATATATCTTTATCGTCACTGATCTCATGTAGTTGATTTATTATTTAATTTGTGTGGTTAAAATCATGACTTATTTCACATTGCTAAACTCACAAACTAGTATTTAGTCACTTAGCCATAATACCAACTTACCTCATAATTTGTAATATTTTACAATTAAGAATAAAACTAAGTCTGCCCGAAATGCCTAGCCATGCTAAGCGTTCTAGTGGTACACTCTGTAATCACTATTTTACTACATGTAAACCACACAATAACCAAATTTCTGTAAACTCAGCATTGTAATCCTTATAGAGAATAAACTTTGAACTTGAATTTGAATATAAAAGTTAGGCTGCTGATAGTGAGGCATAACGAGGACACCAGTGGAAAAAATCACTTTGATTTTTGAGGGGTTAGATAAGTTGATTTTTGAGTACAGGTACATACAAGTACAATTAATTATCATACATAGTAACGTCTGTAAATTACCTAGAATAACCCAGAAAAGTCAGTGATATATTTGCAATGGAGTCTTTGTAATATGGTATTAAAGATGTTGCAGTATGTTACAGTAGAAATAAGTCATGATTATAACCTTAAAATTAAAACAGCTAAGTAACTCAGCTGTGAAAAATCAGTTAAAGTAAAAAGAGTTACAATAGGATTAAGTTGAACTGAGTTCTTTAATGAACATTAAAGATAGAAGTTCCTGGGTAATTTATGCATGGCAAGTAAGTTTATTTAGGTACCGCTACACAAAAGTACACTTTCAATAGATAATTAAATTACCTCGGCTAAGATTACCAAAAAGTCTGTCCTGGTACGAGCCAGTTGAAGAAGAGAGCTACAGACACACACAGGAAGGGAGGAGAGTGTTGTCTTGTATAACTAACATTACTGTACCTGTTATTGCAAGCTGATCCTCTTTAATGTTAATGTAAATAACTCACTTTACTTCATTCCTAACAAATCTCATTTTATTTTAACTGATTTTCACACAATTAAGTAACTTGGTTCTTTTAACTTTTAATGTATAAGTAAGACATTACAAGGACCACAGTGGAAATAAGTCACTTTCACTTTTTGTGTTATCCTAGGTAACTTACACTATGTATGATAATTTGATGCCCCATGGCCTGGTGGCAAAATCTGTCTTCACACGGTGAGGGTCCGGGTTCGATTCCCGTCGATGGGAGTGGAAACATTGGACGTGTTTCCTTACACCGGTTGTCCATGTTCACCCATCAGTAATAATAGGTACCTGGATGTTAGTGGACTGGTGTGAGTCGCATCCTGGAACAAAACTGACCTAATTTGGCCAAAATGCTCAGCATAACAAGCGGCTTAATATGTACTAGTATATTATTGATGTCAGCTAGGACTGTATATCTTGTGCATGTACTTGTAGTAAATAAAAGATACAAGGAAACACTGTATCAACATCCGGGGTCCCAGACTATTCATCATCTTACCAGAAGATATCAGAAACACGGCTGGGACAAGTGTAGAAGCCTTCAAGAGGAAACTGGGCAAGTATCTTCACCAGGTGCCAGATCAACCAGGCTGTAATGGATGTGGGGCAGCGGGTCTCCAGCAGCAACAACCTGGTTGACCAGGCAAGCATCAGACGATCCTGGCCCATGGCCGGGCTCAGAGTAGAGAAACTCTCGAAGCTCTTTAAAGGTATATCAAAGGTATATTATTAATTGTACATTTGTGTATACCTGTACCTAAATAAAGGTACTAAAAATGTCAGTGACTGACTTATTTCCATTGGGTTCCTTACCATGGTAAGGAACTGGCTTATATTCGTGTAATTGTGCCTCAATAAACTTAGTTTTTCCAGAAATTAATAAATACTTCACAGTTGAGTCAGTCACGACAAAATCATTTTCTTTCATCTCATAGAAAATGTAAAAATACCGAAGGTGGACTGAGGTAACTCTACAAAAAGATGCACCAGTCACAATAGTCCTGCGACTCACGCACTCCAGAGTCAGCTTTTGTTGGAGCTTTCTGTATGTTTAACATGAAGAGTTGAGTTGTGTGTTTGACGTGGTGGTGCTCAGTGTGAGGGTTCACACAGTAGATGAACACTGTTTGACGTGGTGGTGCTCAGTGTGAGGGTTCACACAGTAGATGAACACTGACGTGGTGGTGCTCAGTGTGAGGGTTCACACAGTAGATGAACACTGACGTGGTGGTGCTCAGTGTGAGGGTTCACACAGTAGATGAACACTGTTTGACGTGGTGGTGCTCAGTGTGAGGGTTCACACAGTAGATGAACACTGTTTGACGTGGTGGTGCTCAGTGTGAGGGTTCACACAGTAGATGAACACTGACGTGGTGGTGCTCAGTGTGAGGGTTCACACAGTAGATGAACACTGACGTGGTGGTGCTCAGTGTGAGGGTTCACACAGTAGATGAACACTGTTTGACGTGGTGGTGCTCAGTGTGAGGGTTCACACAGTAGATGAACACTGTTTGACGTGGTGGTGCTCAGTGTGAGGGTTCACACAATAGATGAGCACTGTTTGACGTGGTGGTGCTCAGTGTGAGGGTTCACACAGTAGATGAACACTGTTTGACGTGGTGGTGCTCAGTGTGAGGGTTCACACAGTAGATGAACACTGTTTGACGTGGTGGTGCTCAGTGTGAGGGTTCACACAGTAGATGAACACTGTTTGACGTGGTGGTGCTCAGTGTGAGGGTTCACACAGTAGATGAACACTGTTTGACGTGGTGGTGCTCAGTGTGAGGGTTCACACAGTAGATGAACACTGTTTGACGTGGTGGTGCTCAGTGTGAGGGTTCACACAATAGATGAACACTGACGTGGTGGTGCTCAGTGTGAGGGTTCACACAGTAGATGAACACTGACGTGGTGGTGCTCAGTGTGAGGGTTCACACAGTAGATGAACACTGACGTGGTGGTGCTCAGTGTGAGGGTTCACACAATAGATGAACACTGACGTGGTGGTGCTCAGTGTGAGGGTTCACACAGTAGATGAACACTGACGTGGTGGTGCTCAGTGTGAGGGTTCACACAATAGATGAACACTGACGTGGTGGTGCTCAGTGTGAGGGTTCACACAGTAGATGAACACTGACGTGGTGTTGCTCACTGTGAGGGTTCACACAGTAGATGAACACCTCTCCAGTACTGTTAAGATCTGCATTCTGCTGTCTCACTGTTTGTTTACCGTCGTCTCGTCTGTCTGTCTCTCTCTCCCTCTGTTATCCGTCTGGTTATTTTTGTGCTCGTCTTCATCTGACAGACTTTACCTGTGTGTGTGACTTTGGTCTGTCTCTTGTTGGTCAACCTGGTTGTCTGCATCCTATATTGGTCTAACTGGACGTCTTCATCATCCTACATTGGTCTAACTGGACGTCTTCATCATCCTACATTGGTCTACCTGCTTGTCTCTGGCTATGCATCTTCCTATCTGTAGATAACCATCTACCTGTCTTTTATCTGTATCACTGCCTGTCTGACTACCTGCCTGTATGTCTATCTTTATTTATTTCATTAACTTTTCCTTCCTTCGTCTCCCTTTTCTTCTGCATTCAATTTTTCCATCTATACTGGTTTCTTCCTTCCCTCCCTTCATTCTACACACACACACACACACACACACACACACACACACACACACACACACACACACACACACACACACACACACACACACACACACACACACACACACAAGGAAAAGAATCTTGGTGTGAGTATAACACCGGGAACATCTGGTATTATATACTATTCTTGTAGTACTACTACTACTACTACTACTACTACTACTACTACTACTACTACTACTACTACCATCACCTCTTCCTGCCTATATATAGCCGTCCTACTCCACCTCTGGTTAGTGTGACTTGGTCAATGGTCCAAGTCGGACCGAAACGTCGTCGTAAGCTTCTCTCTTTTATGTGCGGGTTATTTGTGAATCAGCCAAATAACTGCTGCAGCATATGGGCGCCTGGCAAACCCAAGAACAGCATTCCGACATATAAATAGTTATTCAGGGCTCTGTACACTGTGTACGTTAGGCCCATATTGGAATATGCAGTGCCAGTTTGGAACCCTTACCTAGCCAAGCATATAAGGAAACTAGAGAAAGTGCAAAGGTTTGCAACAAGACTAGTCCCGGAGCTAAGGGGTACGTCCTACGAGGAGAGGTTAAGGGAAATCGACCTGACGACACTGGAAGACAGGAGAGTTAGGGGGGATATGATAACGACATATAAAATACTGAGAGGTATAGACAAGGTGGACAGAAACAATGTTCCAGAGATGGGACACAGGAACGAGTGGTCACAGTTGGAAGCTGAAGACTCAGATGAACCACAGGGATGTTAATAAGTATTTCTTCAGTCACAGAGTTGCCAGGAAGTGGAATAGCCTGAGTAGTGATGCAGTGGAGGCAGGATCCATACATAGCTTTAAGAAGAGGTATGATAAAGCTCAAGGAGCAGGAAGAGTGACCAGGTAGCGGTCAGGTGAAGAGGCGGGGTCAGGAGCTATGACTAGACCCCTGCAACCACAACTAGGTGAGTACACACACACACACAAACAGGATACCTCAAAGGCGATGGGGCCGGACAACATCTCTCCATGGGTCCTGAGAGAGGGAGCAGAGGAGCTCTATGTACTACTAACAATCAATACATCCATTGAAACAGGGCGACTACTTGAGTTGTGGAAGACGGCAAATGTAGTCCCAGCTTTTAAAAAGGCAACAGACATGAGGCATTAAATTACAGACCAGTGTCACTGACATGTATGGTATGCAAAGTCATGGAGTGAGCTTATTAGCGACAACCAGCACGACAACACAGACCTACTGGAGTTCTATGACAAGGTGACAGCAGTAAGACAGACAGACAGACAGAGAGAGAGAGAGAAAGGGTGGGTAGACTGTGTTTTCTTGGACTGTAAGAAGGCTTTTGACACAGTTCCACACAAAAGATTAGTGCAATAGCTGGAAGACCAGGTAAGTATAACAGGGAAGGCATTGCAATGGATCAGAGAATACCTGACGGGAAGACAGCGAGTCATTGTACGTGATGCAGTGTCAGAGTAGGCGCTTGTGACGAGCGGGGTTCCACAGGGGTCAATCCTAGGACCGGTGCTGTTTCTGGTATATGTGAATGATATGACCAAAGGAATAAATTCAAAGTGTCCCTGTTTGCAGATGATGTGAAGTTAATGAGGATAATTGAATCGGAGGAGAACCAGACAGGAATACAAAGGGATCTGGACAGGCTGCAGGCCAGGTCCAGAAACTGGCTCCTGGAGTTCAACCCCCACCAAGTGCTAATTCATGAAGATTGGGGAAAGGCAAAGGAGACAGCAGACAGAGTACAATCTAGGGGGCCAAAGACTACAAACCACACTCAAGGAAAAGGATCTTTGGGTGAGTGTAATATCGAGCACATCTAAAGCACACATCAACCAAATAACTGCTGCAACATATGGGCGCCTAGCAAATCTAAAAATAGCATTCAGACATCTCGGTAAGGAATCGTTCAGGACCCTGTACACTGTGTACGTCAGACCCATATTGGAGTATGCAGCACCAGTTTGGAACCCACACCTAGCCAATCACGTCAGGAAATTAGAGAAAGTGCAAAGGTTTGCAACGAGGCTAATCCCGGAGCTGTGTTTGGCGCCAGATACAGCACATAAAAAAAAGTATCCAAAACAGTTGGGATCCTCTCCAAGATACGATACTACGTGCCGCAAAATGCCCTTCTCACACTATACCATTCACTCATTTATCCATACCTCACCTATGCTATTTGTGCTTGGGGATCAACTGCAGCAACACGCCTAAAGCCAATAATAACTCAACAAAAAGCCGCAGTAAGAATAATCACTAAATCCCATCCCTGGCAACACCCCCCCCCCACTCTTCATAGATCTAAACTTACTCCCTGTTCAGTACATCCACACTTACTACTGTGCAATCTACATATACAGGACCTTAAATTCCAATATTAACCTTGACCTCAAATGCTTTCTTGATGGTTGTGACAGGACCCACAGGCATAACACCAGACACAAACATCTGTACAACATTCCCCGTGTCCGACTAAACCTTTACAAAAATTCAATATATGTCAAAGGCCCTAAAATCTGGAAAACACTACCTGAAAACCCTAGAACTGCAGACACATTCATCACCTTCAAAACTACCGTTAGAAAACATCTTATCTCCCTAATACACCCCGTCAACTAACAGCATGTAAACCACCTGGTGGTTCACACTTACACTCACTCACTCATTTGACTATAAGCACAGAAATACGTATCTTAAAATAATGATTCCTAACTAGTCATAAGTTTGCCTGTGATACTCCAATATAGAAACTATGTATTGTGCCAAAACAAAAGCATTCACATTGCTAAACTCACAAACTAGTATTTAGTCACTTAGTATTTAGTCAACTTACTCCACAATTTGTAATAATTTAGGGTTAAGAATTAGTCTTAAGTTTACCCGAAATGCCTAGCCATGCTAGGTGTTCTAGTGACCCCCCTCGGTAATTAGTATTTTATTACATGTAAACCACACAATAACCAAAATCTGTAAACCCCGCATTGTAATCCTTATAGAGAATAAACTTTGATTTGATTTGATTATTCAGAATATGAAGTCCTTTATATTAAGTCCCATTGATAATCTTGATAAGCAGTATATCGCCAATGTTAATTTTCCTAGTTAATAACTAAATAACCTTTGCTTATGAGCTGACGTTTCTCTGTTTCCTATAATACTTAATCTCCCTGGCACTAGGCACTCGTTGTGCCTGGCACTAGGCACTCGTTGTGCCTGGCACTAGGCACTCATTGTGCCTGGGGTACTGTTTTCCCTCCACCACCCTCAGTCTCAGCAGGGCGTCCCTCGGAACGAATTTGCTAAGATTACTTACTCATTTCTGCACTTTACAAGCTCCTGATGATCTGTTGATTGCAACGCAAAAGGCCTAGACCTCTCATTCAACTCCCCTTGTGGTAGTTTTGCATCCTGTGTCGCTTGTCCGCAATTCTTCCATCATCAGAGTATAAGATATAGGAATATTAAAAGTCAAAGTTTTAGTGGAAGGTAAGAATATTTGTATGAAAGTGAGAAGCGTGTTAAGAGGGAACATTGACATGTGAGGCAAGGTAGCCAGTGAAGCACACTGGTCACTTAGTCACTTAGCCATAATATCAACTTATCTCATAATTTTGTAACATTTTAAACCTAAGATTTAATATAAGTCTGCCCGAAATGCCTAGCCATGCTAGGCGTTCTAGTGGTACACTCTGTAATTATTATTTTACTACATGTAAACCACACAATAACCAAATTCTGTAAACTCAGCATTGTAATACTTATAGAGAATAAAGTTTGAATTTGGTCGGCTCACAACGGAATAGCTCTGGGTTCGACTTTAGGCACGGCTTATAGGCAGGTTCTCTTACCCCCCGCGGCCCTTGTTTTTTGAAGGGATGAATTCTTTTTATTCAAGTAAGTTGGGTACACCAGTAGTATGTTGTTACTCTGTTCATACTGACTTTCTAAACGCAAGATACAATTATGAGTTACACAGCGTTAACTAAGGCAGGGTTGTTTGCCCTGACCTGGTCTATCACTCGGGATAAGTTATGTACACACGTGGTGAAACGTTTGGTTAGGGGATTAAGTCATGTGTGTCTTAAGAGGTTTACAGAAAGAAAATGGTTAATCCTTCTGCTTCCATTCCATCCACGTTTCTCAAACATTTTACGATGTTAAAAGCTGTACGTCTGACTTCTGGTCTCTAGGATGAGTGTTAGTAGTGCAGTCTGCCTAGTTAACTTATTTTCGTGGCTGACCTGCTTTACCTGAAGTCCCTGCAACCTTTTATTTGCGTAGTGTATGTAATATACAGTGTGTCCACAAAAACACTCCCTGATTTCAAACAGGTATAACATGTAACTTTATTGTAATAATGTTTCACAGTTGGTAGCTTCAGATGCAGGAGTTCATTCAGTTTCATGTGGTATAGTGTAGCATTAAAAGTACTCAATGTGCGCCTCTCTGGTTGCTCGGCAAACATCGATGTGATAGTCCAGTTCGGTCCAGACGCTCGGCAGCATATCTCGTGTTATCATGCCAACTGCTTCAGGGCTGCAGGTAGTGGTGGCACGTAAACTGTGCTCTTCACGTACCCCCAAAGAAAGAAGTCAAACAGGTCCAGTGACCTCTGCAAGTGGCCTGCGAGGTCACCGGACCTAACTATTTGTGACTTCTTTCTTTGGTGGTACGTGAAGAGCACAGTTTACGTACCACCACTACCTGCAGCCCTGAAGCAGTTGGCATGATAACACGAGATATGCTGCCGAGCGTCTGGACCGAACTGGACTATCACATCGATGTTTGCCGAGCAACCAGAGGGGCGCACATTGAGTGCCTTTAATGCTACCCTATACCACATGAAACTGAATGAACTCCTGCATCTGAAGCTACCAACTGTGAAACATTATTACAATAAAGTTACATGTTATACCTGTTTGAAATCAGGGAGTGTTTTTGTGGACATTCTGTATTTATGTCGTGCCGAATAGGTAAAACTTGGGATTTTGGCTTAAATAGCAACGCTCTTCTTGCCGAATAAATCAAGCTAAAATTTGTGTATGCAGTAATTCTGCAGAAATCATTCTGAACCTAACGAAGAAAATATATTTTATTGTGTTATTAAATTATTGTAAACTTATCTAAAATATATTTAGTTGGATTAACCTAAATTAAATTGAGCTTGTTATAATAAGGTTAAGTATGTTTTCTAAGGTTCTTTTGGTACAAAATTTTTAATTTTTACATTAACAAAAATGAAAAAGATATATATGTCTTTAAACGAATAAGAGAAAATTTTAGAAAAAGACTTAATTTTAAATGAGTTCTTGCTAATTGACCAATTTTACCTATTCGACACACACACACACACACACACACAGCATGTATGTGTATATATTTATATTGCTTGTTTCAACTAGCATCATTATCGAACAACTCTGTCAAACCCGGAAACAAGTCAAGGTACTAATTGTATGTGTACGTCAACTTGACCTGATCAACAACAGTCTTGCAAGTAACTACTGCACTGCTACACATGCTATTTTTCTGAATAAAAAACAATAATCTTTAAAAATATGGATTTTTAAATCATTGTGTTGAGTTCTTTGTGAAAGTTTCTCTTCAGTTTCACCATTTCTTCCTCATTCTTAAACTTGTGGGTTTTCTCTACCATTTACATCACATCTCTTCATCCTCGCCATGATCTACAGTTAACAAAATAAATCTTAATTTGTACTATGATGATCGGTACTAGAGATGTATTGGTTGTGAAAATTTAGATGTCCGCGGATACGGATGTGTATGAGGATGTCTTATTTTGCGGGTGCGGATATCTGCTTACAGTAAAATGCAGATGCGAATGTGACAAATTGTGCGGATGTTCCGCGGATGCGGATATCCGATATATCTCTATTCTGTACAACAATATAAGTAAATAATTTTGCCAAAATGAATTAAACTTGTTAACGACATGGCTGAGAGGAGAATTGACGGTTGCACACAAGCTCTTAACAATGGACAGAAACAACTTTTGTCACGAGTAGTCAACACAGACAGGACTACTGAGCCTGAGATAAATTAATCAGGTAATCAATGTCGTATTTTAAACTTGTCAGTGCTTAAAATCGATCCACACGGGGGAAAAAACTTCCCCTTTTAAAAGATTCGTCGCGCCACACGCCGTGCCTCGTGGATGGTGTGGAAGCTTCATGCAAATTCATATATTTTGAGTGTAACAACCTCTAAAATTTGAAATAATTACCTAAATATTCAAGGGATACAATTTGGTTCTTTTTTTTTCAGGGAAAAAACAACTTTGAACAGGTCCTTTTTTTTCACTCAAGTTTGTGAATCTTCCTGAGTAGCAGTTTATAGTACATGTTGATGGTAATGCCAAAAGCAGTTTTAGCAGTAACTGAAATAAATGATGTGTGAAGACTTTCTCCCAGTTGGCCAGCGTCACGTAGTGTGTGGTAGCCCGCAACTTGTTATCCAAGCCAACCACCGGATACTCAAGGAGATATATCAGTAGAAATCTAAATGTTGCACAAATAACCCGCACATAAAAGAGAGAAGCTTACGACGACGTTTCGGTCCGACTTGGACCATTGACAGTCACACTAACAGAGGTGGAGCAGGACGGCTATATAGGCAGGAAGAGGTGGAGGTGGTAGTAGTAGTAGTAGTAGTAGTAGTAGTAGTAGTACAAGAATTGTATATAATACCGACAGGATGAAATGACACATGCACAACACCCGGGCATCCCCACCGTAGACGTTTCGCCATCCAGCCAGCCACTGGATGGCGAAACGTCCACAACAAAGACAACCAGACGCCGCACATGTGTCTGCTCCACCTCTGTTAGTGTGACTTTGTCAATGGTCCAAGTCGGACCGAAACGTCGTCGTAAGCTTCTCTCTTTTATGTGCGGGTTATTTGTGTATCGTTCCAGTCACGGTATTGTGCCTTTTTGTTATTTATCTAAATGTTGTACAAGATGTAAGCTGAGAGTTTCGCCTCGGGTAAGCTCTACCAGGGTGTGGCTCACCATTATTCTATTCAGGATGTGAGCTGAGAGTTTCGCCTCGGGTAAGCTCTACCAAGGTGTTGTCCACCAAGACACTGAGGACTTTGTTTCCTAACAAACCTTACCTAACGTAACTGAGGACTGACCTACGCCAAGAAATTTAAATCTACATTTTTGACCTTTTCCGAGGTTTTGGATAAATCTTGAAACCTGGACGCAAAAAATAACTAAATCAGTTGCATTCAAGGCTGGAATTTACTGTCATTCACGGTGATAAACCTATTTTTCTATCCCTATCTTTGCAATGAGCTTCGTATTCACTTATTTTGCAGAGTTAAATTCTCCATTCCAGAGTTAAATTCTCCATTCCAGAGTTAACTTCTCCATTCCAGAGTTAAATTATCCATTCCAGTTAAATTTTCCATTCCAGAGTTAAATTTTCCATTCCAGAGTTAAATTTTCCATTCCAGAGTTAAATTCTCCATTCCAGAGTTAAATTCTCCATTCCAGAGTTAAATTCTCCATTCCAGAGTTAAATTCTCCATTCCAGAGTTAAATTCTCCATTCCAGAGTTAAATCCTCCATTCCAGAGTTAAATCCTCCATTCCTACTGATTGCGAAAAGGATTTAGGAGCTCTGGTTAGCAGTAATATAAAACCAAGACAACAGTGCATTAGTGTTCGCAATAAAGCTAACAGAATTCTTGGCTTCATATCTAGAAGTATAAATAATAGAAGTCCTCAGGTTGTTCTTCAACTCTGTATATCCTTGGTTAGGTCTCATTTAGACTATGCTGCTCAGTTCTGGTCACCGTATTACAGAATAGATATAAATGCTCTGGAGAACGTACAGAGGATAACAAAGATGATCCCATGTATCAGAAATCTTCCCTATGAGGATAGACTGAGGCCCTGAATCTGTACTCTCTCGAATGAAGTAGAATTAGGGGGGATATGATCGAGGTGTATAAATGGAAAACAGGAATAAATAAAGGGGAGGTAAATAGTGTTCTGAAAATTTCCAGCCAAGACAGGACTCGCAGTAATGGTTTCAAGTTGGAAAAATTCAGATTCAGGAAGGATACAGGAAAGCACTGGTTTGGTAATAGAGTTGTGGATGAGTGGAACAAACTCCCAAGTACAGTTATTCAGGCTAAAACATTGTGTAGTTTTAAAAATAGGTTAGATAAATACATGAGTGGGTGTGAGTTGGACCTGGCTAGCTTGTGCTGCTGGGTCTGGTGCCGTGCTCCTTCCTTGAGTGGAGGTGACCAGACTGGGTGGGTCATTGGGCTAATCGGGGGGGGGGTCATGGACCTGCTCCACATGGGTCAGTAGGCCTGCTGCAGTGTTCCTTCTTTTTTATGTTCTTATTCCAGAGTTAAATCCTCCATTCAGTATTAGTCGGTGAGTTATGCCATGTATTGTGTATATTAATGAGGATGCAGATTGGAGACCAAGATTTTGAGGGTACGTGTCGCTGAGTTGAGGTTTATACAGAAGACAAACGTCGTCCCAGCGAGAGGTTGTTGTTCAGTCTGTTGATCACTGGGTAAGTGTGTCTGGCCTGGCTTGTACTCATCACTCACATTCATACTTTGTACTCAACATTCACGCTCAAGTAACAACTTTCGCTCAATACTCGTTTAATAGCGAGTACTCAACACTAACACTCAAGACAAGTTGACGCTGGTAGGTATGGTGGAGAGACGAGCTGACGCTGGTAGGCATGGTGGGGAGGCAAGCTGACGCTGGTAGGCATGGTGGAGAGACGAGCTGACGCTGGTAGGCATGGTGGGGAGGCAAGCTGACGCTGGTAGGCATGGTGGAGAGACGAGCTGACGCTGGTAGGCATGGTGGGGAGGCAAGCTGACGCTGGTAGGCATGGTGGGGAGGCAAGCTGACGCTGGTAGGCATGGTGGGGAGGCAAGCTGACGCTGGTAGGCATGGTGGGGAGGCAAGTTGACGCTGGTAGGCATGGTGGGGAGGCAAGCTGACGCTGGTAGGCATGGTGGGGAGGCAAGCTGACGCTGGTAGGCATGGTGGGGAGGCAAGCTGACGCTGGTAGGCATGGTGGGGAGGCAAGCTGACGCTGGTAGGCATGGTGGGGAGGCAAGCTGACGCTGGTAGGCATGGTGGGGAGGCAAGCTGACGCTGGTAGGCATGGTGGGGAGGCAAGTTGACGCTGGTAGGCATGGTGGGGAGGCAAGCTGACGCTGGTAGGCATGGTGGGGAGGCAAGCTGACGCTGGTAGGCATGGTGGGGAGGCAAGCTGACGCTGGTAGGTATGGTGGGGAGACGAGCTGACGCTGGTAGGTATGGTGGGGAGGCAAGCTGACGCTGGTAGGCATGGTGAGGAGGCAAACTGACGCTGGTAGGTATGGTGGGGAGACGAGCTGACGCTGGTAGGCATGGTGGGGAGGCAAGCTGACGCTGGTAGGTATGGTGGGGAGGCAAGCTGACGCTGGTAGGTATGGTGGGGAGACGAGCTGACGCTGGTAGGCATGGTGGGGAGGCAAGCTGACGCTGGTAGGCATGGTGGAGAGGCAAGCTGACGCTGGTAGGCATGGTGGGGAGACAAGCTGACGCTGGTAGGCATGGTGGGGAGACGAGCTGACGCTGGTAGGCATGGTGGGGAGGCAAGCTGACGCTGGTAGGCATGGTGGGGAGGCAAGCTGACGCTGGTAGGCATGGTGGGGAGGCAAGCTGACGCTGGTAGGCATGGTGGGGAGGCAAGCTGACGCTGGTAGGCATGGTGGGGAGGCAAGCTGACGCTGGTAGGC
>NC_091309.1:31355599-31445599 GCF_038502225.1 Cherax quadricarinatus | reverse complement strand
AAGGCTTGAACAAGCCCTCCATAAATCCTAGAGCCCTCCATAAATCCCAGAGTCCTCCATCATAAATCCTAGAGCCCTCCATAAATCCTAGAGCTCACCATCATAAATCCTAGAGCCCTCCATAAACCCTAGAGCCCTTCATAAATCCTAGAGCTCACCATAAATCCTAGGGCCCTCCATAAATCCTAGAGTCCTCCATCATAATATCCTATAGCCCTCCATAAATCCTAGAGCCTTCCATAAATCCTAGAGCTCACCATCCTAAATCCTAGAGCCCTCCATAAATCCTAGAGCCCTCCATAAACCCTAGAGCCCTTCATAAATCCTAGAGCTCACCATAAATCCTAGGGCCCTCCATAAATCCTAGAGCCCACCATCATAAATCCTAGAGCCTTCCATAAATCCTAGGGCCCTCCATAAATCCTAGAGCCCACCATCATAAATCCTAGAGCCCACCATCGTAAATCCTAGAGCCCTCCATCATAAATCCTAGAGCCCACCATCATAAATCCTAGAGCCCTCCATCATAAATCCTAGAGCCCACCATCATAAATCCTAGAGCCCTCCATCATAAATCGTAGAGCTGAACTCAAGAACTGAAAATAACCCACAAACTCACTAGGTAATTAGTGTCTCGTAATTAAAAATAGTTAATTGAGACTAGGTAATTACACACGAGGTTCTGACGTGGGAGTTAAGGTTGAAGACTCGCTGTCGTCAGTATGCTGGACCAGATCTTGCCCGTCCCGACCCTGGGACACAGTAATACAGCGGAGTTACATTATTAACGTATCGGCCGTTTCCCACCATGGTAGGGTGACCCAAGAAAGAAGAAACACTTTCGTCATCATTCACTCCATCACTGTCTTGCCAGAGGCGCGCCTACACTACTGTTAAAAATTCCAACATCAACACCCGTCCTTCAGAGGGCAGGCACTGTACTTTCCCACCTCCAGGACTCGAGTCTGGCTAACCAGTTTCCCTGTATTCCTTCATGAATGTTACTTTATTCACACTCCAACAGGACGTCAAGTCTTAAAAACAATTCGTCTCCACTCGCTCCTGTCCAAAACCCTCACGTACGCTTGCTGGAAGTTCAAACCCATTAGTATTAATAATAATTTTTAAAGGAGTGGAATCTTGAGAATTTGTGATATCTTAGAGGTTCAGTGATTCTTCGTCTTCACCTGTAGAGGGAGCGTCTGTCTTTCTAACCTGCATCTTCTCTTAATGGTATGAGTCAGGAGTATCATACTTGTAGTGCTGTTGAGCTTATCCTCTCCAGATGGTTTAAATATGTTATTCATACTGTCTTCCCACTGAATTTCGCTGAAGTCATGAATAATTTGCTCCCGAGTATTATATTCCTTGTTGAAATTTGTTGAATACTTCCCCATGAGAGTTTGTTGCTCAAGAACAGTAGAGTATGTAGGTGTGAGCTTCAACTCTGTTATGACTCGTGATTGTTTTAGACCGTTGCATCACCACTAGATCTTCCTTATTATTGCATAGGTCAAAGATATTTTCTAGTCTGTTCGATTCCACTATTTACTGGATTAAGGCGAATTTATCGATCTTACTACTTTCTGTGACTCTTCCAAACTGTCTCTTGGAATTGTTTCCTTTATTACAGTAATTACTATATTCTTCCATTTTACATGTCTTAAATAGAAATCAGTAAGAATTAGGATGTTAAAGACCGAGTTTAAAAGATTTTCAGTAGGTAGTCTTTGAAATGTTGATAAATTGTATTTGATAGTTCATTGGCGTATGCAACAACTAGACTGATTTTTAAGTTTTACTGCCAAAATTTCGACTACATCTTTCCTGGTGTTAAATAAAACAGTGGCCTTTTTTTTTTTTAAGGTCACAAAGTGGACTGTACCCAAGCATCCACATTTCGTTGTTAAAGTAATCTTTAATATGGGTCTCTGTGAAAGCTGCAAACATTGCATTTAAATTTGAGAAGTCCACCAATAAACGGCACTTTTTTGTTTGGTTTTAGACCTTGTATATTTTAACAATAATGTTGTTTGTGCCTTTCCCTTTCGCCTCCCATCACTAGAAAATGTTTTTGGCTTGAATGTGTGACTAATTTGATGACGTGACTTGCACTTCCTGGTTCCTGCAAGTGGTATGCGAGTCAGTCTGCGTTATAACATTATTTATCCATCTATTACACACTTTATCTTA
This sequence comes from Cherax quadricarinatus, assembly GCF_038502225.1. Lineage (NCBI taxonomy): Eukaryota > Metazoa > Arthropoda > Malacostraca > Decapoda > Parastacidae > Cherax > Cherax quadricarinatus. The sequence continues at coordinate 31,443,406 of NC_091309.1, read as the reverse complement.
AAAAAATTTGCATCAGGTAGGACATAAGGTGGTGAATGGTATGTTGATACCGACACACTGTGGAAAAGGACACTTGTGTACGGTTCAGGACAATTATTAAAAGAAACTCTTCATGACGAGTGGCTTCTCGTGGGTAAATCAGGTTCGTTTTACCCGGACATTCCATATTTACAAACCTTAAGCATAGATATTACAAATTTTGAATTTCTGTTGGTTGGGATTTATAGCAGCTGATTCAAATTGTTTTTGGATTTGTACAAGTACTGGGAGCAGCCGAATCTCTTAGTGTGTGTGTACTCACCTATTTGTGGTTGCAGGAGGTTGAGTCATAGCTCCTGGCCCCGCATCTTCACTGATTGCTTATAGGTCCTCTCTCCCTGCTCCGTGAGCTTTATCAAACCTCGTCTTAAAACTATGTCATTTGCCACTACGTCATTTTCCAGACTATTCCACTTCCTGACAACTCTAAGGAAATACTTCCTAACATCCCTTTGACTCATCTGAGTCTTCAACTTCCAATTGTGACCCCTTGTTTCTGTGTCCCATCTCTGAAACATCCTGTCTCTGTCCTGTGTGTGTGTGTGTGTGTGTGTGTGTGTGTGGTGAGAGAGAGAGAGATGATTGGTGTACCACTTTAGTGTATTTCGTTGATTGCAGTGTATCGCTGTATCAGCAGCTACAGCAGTATTTTTTCTGAACTCTTGAGTGGAATTTTACGTGCTGCTGTCATCTACAAGATTCTCTCTCTATATCTCTCTCTCTCTCTCTCTCTCTTTCTCTCTATCTCTCTCTCTCTGTCTCTCTCTGTCTCTCTCTGTCTCTGTCTCTCTCTGTCTCTGTCTCTCTCTGTCTCTCTCTGTCTCTCTCTCTCTCTCTGTCTCTCTCTGTCTCTCTCTGTCTCTCTCTATCTCTCTCTCTCTCTGTCTCTCTCTGTCTCTCTCTGTCTCTCTCTGTCTCTCTCTCTCTCTCTCTCTCTCTCTCTCTCTCTCTCTCTCTCTCTCTCTCTCTCTCTCTCTCTCTCTCTCTCTCTCTCTCTCTCTCTCTCTCTCTCTCTCTCTCTCTCTGTTCTGAGGGAGCTACACTTGCTACCAATTCACGATTGTAGTTTTGTGTGTCAGGTTATGACCTTCATGACCATGTTATATAAATGGCGAGGTGCCCATAATAGAACAAGCTTTTGTTAGGGTATCTGCGTGGAGCTTTAGCAAGTGATGGCTTAATGAAGCTCTACACGGAGCAAATGTCCCAGTTAAAAGCTTTTTCTCCGTTGTATCATTTCTTTCGAAGGTGTACTTAATCACTAAAAATATATAAAACAGCGTCGACACACCTGGGAGCTACGTGTGTGTACAATCGCAAACCAGGATCAAATATGCAGGTGTATCACAGGTGGTGTGAGGATATGTGTAGTGTGAGATCCAGCATTGTGAAGGGTCTCTCACCCTACGACACCCCTCACACCCTGAAGACGTACATCTCTATAGTACTGATTGTTAAGGTTCCACTTAACACAGCGAACCGTTCTCTTATTCCTATGGTTTTAATTATACTTAAGTCTCGTAGATTTTGGGTAATCATGATTTTGTGTCTAGGTATTGCTCATTTATGTGCTTCAGTGTAAATAGGTCTACACAGCTCCTACCCTTCCTAAATCCTCCTTTCTCATCTGCTTCTTTCACTTAATTCTTTAAATAATTCCACCGTGCGCTTTACAGAGTAAACTCAGAAGCATTTCTCACTCCACTTTTTTCCCTTATACAAAAGTACTAAAGAACTTTGTATGCAATGTGCCAATCCTTGGGTACCTTTTTTTTCATGTGTAAGATAAGATTTCGTTCGGATTTTTAACCCCGGAGGGTTAGCCACCCAGGATAACCCAAGAAAGTCAGTGCGTCATCGAGGACTGTCTAACTTATTTCCATTGGGGTCCTTAATCTTGTCCCCCAGGATGTGACCCACACCAGTCGACTAACACCCAGGTACCTATTTGCTGCTAGGTGAACAGGACAACAGGTGTAAGGAAACGTGCCGAAATGTTTCCACCCGCCGGGAATCGAACCCGGGCCCTCCGTGTGTGAAGCGGGAGCTTTAGCCACCAGGCCACCGGGCCACCTGTATTAAACAAATACTTAGTCATTTTAAAACTGTGTTCTCATCTACATTTAACATCTGTCGTACTACCATCTGTCCCAGATAAGGAAATGCAAATGCTAGGTTTAAAAGCTAACATGTACATTTATATGTACATATTGTATAGACACATACATGTCTGTGCATTAAGATCACAGTGAAAAGTAATAATCAAAGTGGTTTCATGATCTTTCACATTATCAAGGAATAGCAAAAATAGTCACAGAAGTGTATAGCAGAGATGTGGCCTGAGAGTGCACTCAGTGGGTTGTTTCTTACCTCACAAAATGCTGGAAATACATTTCCATTCTTTTGAAATTTTTAGTCAGCTTAAAGATGATACGTAAAGGCTTTCTCAAGATTTTAAGTCATTTTAAGAGTTACATGTCAGGTAAAGATGAATTTGTCAACATAGTTTATAATTCTCATAAATTTTATATGAACAAATGAATCTAGTTTATACAATTCTGGACTTGTATTCAAATTGTAATCAGTACTATATATTATAGAGCTTAGCTCTATTATATTTTAATCCGCCATTGATTTGCTTGTTAAAACTTTCACAGTTCTTGAAAATAAGTCAACTGTACAGCACAAAATACTATAATCACTACTATATCATCTCAGTACAAACTTTTATTATTTACTCTTCACGAAACATTTAAAAATATACTGACATATAGAATAAAAAATATATACAAATATAAATGATCTGTAGAGTAAAAAAAAGTTAAAAATGATATATGAATAATTGAATCTATACTGTAGGAATTGAAAAAAAAAATAATGAAAAATAATTTGAGGCCTACATAGCGAGCAATAGTGAGAAGTAAGATACAGTTTTGAGTCAAGTGATAAGAGTAGCGTGTGTGGGGTGTTCCTACCCTCTACTGGTGGTGTTGTTGAGGGGACGAGGCAGCAGGTCCTCACCCAGGGCGTGGATGGCAGGCTCACTGCGGTACAGGCGACCTCTGGATCCTCCCACTCCTGCAGGATGCTGCCTGGCTGCTCGATTCTTGTTCTTCCGCTCCAGCAGGAGATGAGCGAGCACTCTGCAGGCATCCATCCTGCAGTCACTCTTCTATCGATGCTGCTTCGTCAGTTTTCCCCAACAAACACCGTAAACTTTTCTATATCACAAAGTTTTCACTGAAAGTGTTACTTCGGCATGTTTTCCGAGCACTCAGATCTGTTCGAACACATTCTTAAATCGTTAAAAGTTCTGTAGAAGCCGAATTTAGTTCTAAATGTAGAGCCATACAAATGTCGTTTTGGTGTGAGAGGTCTCGTAGAGTAACACCGCCATCCCTTTGACTGAAGCATTTAAACCCCTCCCCCCTTTTTTTAGCCAGCTGCTGCCTAGCTAACACGCAGCTAGGTGGTGCAGCAAACTGTCTGCATCAGCAATACACCATAATTAGCTTCTAGAAGGAAATCAGTTCTTAAGTATGCCAAGCGAGCTATTCTTCTGGAGGGAACTTAGTCCCCAAGAAGAATATTTTTTCTCAACAAGTAATCCGGTAGCCTGGAAGAAAGTTGATACTGAGAAAGTCCAGAAGCTGGTCGTAATGAAGACAGCAGATCTGCAGGAGAGTTGGGTCTCTGAAAGAATGCAAGTCTTTTGGAGGGAAGCTAATTCTTAAGACGAAAGCCTGTTTCCTGGGAGTAGAGCTGGTCTAGAGGAGCTGTCAGGCTATCAGACGGCCTTGATGCCCCCTTGTAGGGCAGCGAGATATTTGCATACTTTTTCCAGGAGTTTGCTAGTGCATGAGGTGCGTGCATGACACAGCAGGTGGTGAGCGAGCGCCTGTGTGCTGCGCTGCGCCCAGGATTGCGTCTCACACATCAGCCCACCCAGCATGTCACTGCAAGACCACTCTTCCTGGGGCTCGAGTTAAGTGTGTACACTAGTGTATCCATCACTAGTTTAGTATATCCTGTAAGGTGACACAGTGAAAGTTGCATATTAGGCTATGTCATATTTTTGTTGGATATATAACGACATTTCGTAAGGAACATCATAGTTAACGTTATCTTGTGTGTGTAACGATGACGTCTTCTAAAGAGACTGACATAACACAGGTGTACAAGACTGATCTTCAACACACAGCTCAGCAATTTACGTCACGCTGTAGAAAGTAGCAGTACCCTGCCTGCAACCCTTTACAATTCCCTGTCTGCAACTATGCATAATACCTTGTCTGAAACTATACACAATACCTTTGCAGCCATTTACAATACCCTGTCTGCAACCATTTAGAATACTGTCTGCAACTGTACACCATACCCTGTCTGCAACCATTTACAATTCTCTGCAGCCCTTCACAGTACTGGTTGTAGCCAAAATATTGTGAATGGTTGCATTCACAATACTGTCTGCAACCATTTACAATTCTCTGCAGTCCTTCACAGTACTGGTTGTAGCCAAAATATTGTGAATGGTTGCATTCACAATACTGTCTGCAACCATTAAAAACACTGACGGATAAGGCAGATGAAAGTTAAGACACATGTGCAACATCTGGATATCTTTACTGTAGACGTTTCGCCATCCAGTGACTTTATCAATACAAATTCTAGGACATAATTGGAAGACAGAACTATATACAAAAGATGAGGTAGTCAGTCCCTCAGCCTGGGAGTTAGTGTTCACTGGATGGCGAAACGTCTACAATAAAGATATCGAGATGTTGCACATGTGTCTTAACTTTCACATTGTCAGTATTTTATACCTTTCTTGCGCGAGTAAGGCAGATGTGCAACAGTTGGGTATAGTTATTGTTGAAACGTTTCGCCTACGCGGTAGGCTTCATCAGTCAAATGCAGAGGAAAATGTATTGAAGGTAGCAGTAGTGGCGAGGTAAAGATGTAATCAGTCCATCAACCTTGAAGAAATAGTTTGAGGTGGTCAGTCCCTCAGCCTGGAGAAGTGTTCAGCTCTACACAGGTAAAGCTTTTAACAGATAAAACACTTCACAGAGCGAAAGGTTGCCCCAACAAAAGCTTGTTCCACAACGTGTGACATACGCAAGACAATGTATTTTCACAACTAAACCAACATGTGGACAAAGAAATGTCAAACCCACCCACTAGAACTTTCAGATATATTCTCTAGAACTAAAAATGTTAATTTTAATATGCCAGTGCTTCTGTCAGCCGGAAAAAAACACTGTCAGCGTGTTGAGCAGTCGTTGGGAGAGAATGTTGCGGTGACAGCAGTCGTTGGGAGAGAATGTTGCGGTGACAGCAGTCGTTGGGAGTGTGTTGCAGTGACAACAGTCGTTGGGAGTGTGTTGCAGTGACAACAGTCGTTGGGAGTGTGTTGCAGTGACAACAGTCGTTGAATTCTCTGTGGACACACCTTGACAGCCACAGAGTCGAGATGTGTTGCATGTCCCTCTAGGCGCATGTCCCTCTAGCCGCATGTCCCTCTAGCCGCATGCTGTCCTTGTCCAGGTGCAGCACAACCGCACTTCCGGTGAGAGTTCCCACGGCTATATTGGCAATTACCGCTCCGAGGAGGAGTGGAGGAAGAAGGGGAAGATGAAGAGAAAGAAGAGGACTGAGACTGACCCACCATAGGTGGAAGGGAAAGAGAAATGTAACCCTTAAGAACTCCAAGAGAGGGAGGGGAGGGGTGATCTTGCTCTCAGTAACTACACTAGAGCAGGAAAGGGGTGATCTTGTCCTCCGTAACCTCACCAGACAAGGTACCACACCCAGCAGTATGAATCAGTAGTCAACATTCCATATCATGAGAGTTGCAGAATCCACTGTTCACTCTCTGTCTTCACCTTACAACATAGCGCAGCAAAGTTCGTGATAATCGTGTACACATTGGAGGAGAAACACACCTTGCTCAGGCATCAACATTTCTGCCACATTCCCAGAATGATGAACTTTTCAGTAATTTTTAAATGATCATGAAAGCTACCAAGGTTAAGCATATTTTACCATAATGTGTGAGTGTTACTCGTCTTTATCATTCAGTTTGTGGAAAAATATGAACTTCCTGACAGTTCTTCAGAGTGAAAGCTACCACTGTTACGAGCACTCCTGGTACTCTGGGAAAGCTGCCACTGGTACGAGCACTCCTTGTACTCTGGGAAAGCTGCCACTGGTACGAGCACTCCTTGTACTCTGGGAAAGCTACCACTGGTACGAGCACTCCTTGTACTCTGGGAAAGCTACCACTGGTACGAGCACTCCTTGTACTCTGGGAAAGCTGCCACTGGTACGAGCACTCCTTGTACTCTGGGAAAGCTGCCACTGGTACGAGCGCTCCTTGTACTCTGGGAAAGCTGCCACTGGTACGAGCACTCCTTGTATTCTGGGAAGCTACCACTGGTACGAGCACTCCTTGTACTCTGGGAAGCTACCACTGGTACGAGCACTCCTTGTACTCTGGGAAAGCTGCCACTGGTACGAGCGCTCCTTGTACTCTGGGAAAGCTGCCACTGGTACGAGCAATCCTTGTACTCTGGGAAAGCTGCCACTGGTACGAGCACTCCTTGTACTCTGGGAAAGCTGCCACTGGTACGAGCACTCCTTGTACTCTGGGAAGCTACCACTGGTACGAGCACTCCTTGTACTCTGGGAAGCTACCACTGGTACGAGCACTCCTTGTACTCTGGGAAAGCTGCCACTGGTACGAGCACTCCTTGTACTCTGGGAAAGCTGCCACTGGTACGAGCATTCCTTGTACTCTGGGAAAGCTACCACTGGTACGAGCACTCCTTGTATTCTGGGAAAGCTACCACTGGTACGAGCACTCCTTGTACTCTGGGAAAGCTACAACTGGTACAAGCACTCCTTGTGCTCTGGGAAAGCTGTCATTGGTACAAGCACTCCTTGTACTCTGGGAAAGCTGCCACTGGTACAAGCACTCCTTGTACTCTGGGAAAGCTACCACTGGTACGAGCACTCCTTGTACTCTGGGAAAGCTACCATTGGTACAAGCACTCCTTGTGCTCTGGGAAAGCTGTCATTGGTACAAGCACTCCTTGTACTCTGGGAAAGCTACCACTGGTACGAGCACTCCTTGTACTCTGGGAAAGCTACCACTGGTACGAGCACTCCTTGTACTCTGGGAAAGCTACCACTGGTACGAGCACTCCTTGTACTCTGGGAAAGCTACCACTGGTACGAGCACTCCTTGTACTCTGGGAAAGCTGTCATTGGTACAAGCACTCCTTGTTCTCTGGGAAAGCTACCACTGGTACGAGCACTCCTTGTACTCTGGGAAAGCTGTCATTGGTACAAGCACTCCTTGTTCTCTGGGAAAGCTGTCATTGGTACAAGCACTCCATGTTCTCTGGGAAAGCTGTCATTGGTACAAGCACTCCTTGTACTCTGGGAAAGCTACCACTGGTACGAGCACTCCTTGTTCTCTGGGAAAGCTGTCATTGGTACAAGCACTCCTTGTTCTCTGGGAAAGCTGTCATTGGTACAAGCACTCCTTGTTCTCTGGGAAAGCTGTCATTGGTACAAGCACTCCTTGTTCTCTGGGAAAGCTGTCATTGGTACAAGCACTCCTTGTTCTCTGGGAAAGCTGTCATTGGTACAAGCACTCCTTGTACTCTGGGAAAGCTACCACTGGTACGAGCGCTCCTTGTACTCTGGGAAAGCTACCACTGGTACAAGCACTCCTTGTACTCTGGGAAAGCTACCACTGGTACGAGCACTCCTTGTACTCTGGGAAAGCTGTCATTGGTACAAGCACTCCTTGTTCTCTGGGAAAGCTACCACTGGTACGAGCACTCCTTGTACTCTGGGAAAGCTGTCATTGGTACAAGCACTCCTTGTTCTCTGGGAAAGCTGTCATTGGTACAAGCACTCCATGTTCTCTGGGAAAGCTGTCATTGGTACAAGCACTCCTTGTACTCTGGGAAAGCTACCACTGGTACGAGCACTCCTTGTTCTCTGGGAAAGCTGTCATTGGTACAAGCACTCCTTGTTCTCTGGGAAAGCTGTCATTGGTACAAGCACTCCTTGTTCTCTGGGAAAGCTGTCATTGGTACAAGCACTCCTTGTTCTCTGGGAAAGCTGTCATTGGTACAAGCACTCCTTGTTCTCTGGGAAAGCTGTCATTGGTACAAGCACTCCTTGTTCTCTGGGAAAGCTACCACTGGTACGATCACTCCTCGTACTCTGGGAAAGCTACCACTGGTACAAGCACTCCTTGTGCTCTGGGAAAGCTGTCATTGGTACGAGCACTCCATGTACTGTGGGAAAGCTACCACTGGCACGAGCACTCCATGTACTGTGGGAAAGCTACCACTGGTGCGAGCACTCCTTGTACTCTGGGAAAGCTACCACTGGTACGAGCACTCCTTGTACTCTGGGAAAGCTATCACTGGTACGAGCACTCCTTGTGCTCTGGGAAGCTACCACTGGTACGAGCACTCCTTGTACTCTGGGAAAGCTACCACTGGTACGAGCACTCCTTGTACTCTGGGAAAGCTACCACTGGTACGAGCACTCCTTGTACTCTGGGAAAGCTACCACTGGTACGAGCACTCCTTGTACTCTGGGAAAGCTACCACTGGTACGAGCACTCCTTGTACTCTGGGAAAGCTACCACTGGTACGAACACTCCTTGTACTCTGGGAAAGCTACCACTGGTACGAACACTCCTTGTACTCTGGGAAAGCTACCACTGGTACGAACACTCCTTGTACTCTGGGAAAGCTACCACTGGTACGAACACTCCTTGTACTCTGGGAAAAAGTTAAGATTCAGCTGAAATTCCAAAAGCCTTGAATAAAGAGGCAATAGACAGCATCTGTTTAGAGAAGTCAGCAGAGTTAAGCCAACACGTCTACACACCAGCACAAGCAACACACGTCTACACACCAGCACAAGCAACACACGTCTACACACCAGCACAAGCAACACACGTCTACACACCAGCACAAGCAACACACGTCTACACACCAGCACAAGCAACACACGTCTACACACCACCAGCACAAGCAACACACGTCTACACACCAGCACAAGCAACACACGTCTACACACCAGCACAAGCAACACACGTCTACACACCAGCACAAGCAACACACGTCTACACACCACCAGCACAAGCAACACACGTCTACACACCACCAGCACAAGCAACACACGTCTACACACCAGCACAAGCAACACACGTCTACACACCAGCACAAGCAACACACGTCTACACACCACCAGCACAAGCAACACATGTCTACACACCACCAGCACAAGTAACACATGTCTACACACCACCAGCACAAGTAACACATGTCTACACACCACCAGCACAAGCAACACATGTCTACACACCAGCACAAGCAACACATGTCTACACACCACCAGCACAAGTAACACATGTCTACACACCACCAGCACAAGTAACACACGTCTACACACCACCAGCACAAGCAACACATGTCTACACACCACCAGCACAAGTAACACATGTCTACACACCACCAGCACAAGCAACACACGTCTACACACCACCAGCACAAGCAACACATGTCTACACACCACCAGCACAAGTAACACATGTCTACACACCACCAGCACAAGCAACACATGTCTACACACCACCAGCACAAGTAACACATGTCTACACACCACCAGCACAAGCAACACACGTCTACACACCACCAGCACAAGCAACACACGTCTACACACCACCAGCACAAGCAACACACGTCTACACACCACCAGCACAAGTAACACACGTCTACACACCACCAGCACAAGCAACACACGTCTACACACCACCAGCACAAGCAACACACGTCTACAGAGTCTTCAGAGAGGATTTATGAAAAAATTAATAGCACAGTTGCAGTGAAGATATCATTAGAGCAGGAATATCCTTCATATCATAGCTGTTGTGTCACTGAGTCTTTGTAAGGAACATAAAACGCTGCAACTGTGTGCCTCACAAATTCTGAAGTGATGACTCGTAAAATGAGGGGAAAAAACATGTTGGGAAATAGATAATCAAATTTGTAACGAAGGACTTGGGAATAATAACCTGAGATTACCTATCATTTAGAGAACACAATATGACAGACACAGCAAATGACAGGAAACAGACAGGTTGGATTATGAGAACCTTTAAAATAAGAGAAGTAATTTTAGTGATGCTGCTTGAATTACTTGTGCTTTCACGTCTCAGATATTGTTCTATGTTTCTTACGGGTTTAGAGGAATAAGTGGAAATTGTTTATGGCACGCATAGAATCAGTAAAATATCTAAATTAATGAATATTCCATGAAGGACTTTAAATTTACTCTCTGGAACCGAGAAGACAGATGCCTGGTAATATAAATGTGAAATATTCTCCAGAGCCAGGTCTCAAAACTACACACTGTCATAACTTATGGGAGTAAGACGTGAGGCAGTGTGGAGTAGACAGTGAAAAGCAAGAGTATCATAGACAGTCATCATCATCCCTGGTCCATGACTCTTCAGCCTTCTACTAATGGATATAAGAAATACTGCCAGTACAAACGTAGATTTCAAGAAGAAAATGGAGCAGTTCCTGTATTAAGTGCTAGGTCAGCTAGGTTAGGGTAGCTATGTAGGCTTGTAGGTGGCGGGCAGCTGGTGGTGATCACACACACCACCCCTTCATAAAATACAGTGAGTGAAACTTTGTTACCATAAGTTTGTTGTACACCTGTGTACTGTCTTCATTACTGTATATATAGACACTGTCCCCGCCGCCGCAGACTGTGACGCGGTTATGTCAGCTGTCACCGCACGCCAACGCACACAACTAATAACAATGCTCTCCAAATTATAGGTGCTGGGGGTCGAATCTTGCTTCCTCCCTGGCGGGGACTCTCAACCTGCAGTGGACCCGCCCGGGCTCTTCCTCTATCTCATAATTATTCTGAAAGCTGTGTATAGAATTACTTTCTGCCACATCAAGTTCATTCGTCGTTTTTATTTTTTCTTGACCAGCCTGAAGTCTTTAATAACGTTGTAACTCCATCCACGTTCATACTTTCCATCCCTGCTCTGGTACCCCTGTTACCAGCATGTTAATCCCTCCCTACCTCGTCAGTATTCCCCAAAGGGTCTGTCCCAGACGTCCACTTGGCCGATTTCATGGGACTGAGAAATTACCTGGGTGGGCTAAATTTGAACAACCTTACTATGGGTCAGGTAGCTAATATGACGTTTTTCAGTAAATATTTCTAGCTGCCCAGATAACGTATGTTCCCAGTAGGGAAATTAGACGAACCAAAAATGATCCCAAATGAATAAACAGTTGATTAAAACATCTCACTGGTCAAAGGAGAGGCATATATAGGCGTATCAAGAGGAGAGGGGCAGTTAAGAAATATATTCAGTTAAAGAGAAAAAAAGGAATAGGAAAAGCTAAGAGATTGTAAGGCTAAAGTGGCAAGGGATTCTAAGACTAACCCAAAAGGTTTCCTTTGGGTATATAGAAGTAAGATTAGGGATATTCCAGCAGGTTCTTTCTTACACAGGATGATATTCCAGCAGGTTCTTTCTTACACAGGATGATATTCCAGCAGGATCTTTTTTACACAATGATATGCCAGCAGGATTTTTTTACACAGGATGATATTCCAGCAGGATCTTTTTTACACAAAGATATTCCAGCAGGATTTTTTTACACAGGATGATATTCCAGCAGGATCTTTCTTACACAGGATGATATTCCAGCAGGTTCTTTCTTACACAGGATTATATTCCAGCAGGATCTTTCTTACACAGGATATTCCAGCAGGTTCTTTCTTACACAGGATTATATTCCAGCAGGATCTTTCTTACACAGGATATTCCAGCAGGTTCTTTCTTACACAGGATTATATTCCAGCAGGATCTTTCTTACAAAGGATATTCCAGCAGGTTCTTTCTTACACAGGATGATATTCCAGCAGGATCTTTCTTACACAGGATATTCCAGCAGGATCTTTCTTACACAGGATATTCCAGCAGGTTCTTTCTTACACAGGATGATATTCCAGCAGGTTCTTTCTTACACAGGATGATATTCCAGCAGGTTCTTTCTTACACAGGATGATATTCCAGCAGGTTCTTTCTTACACAGGATGATATTCCAGCAGGATCTTTCTTACACAGGATATTCCAGCAGGATCTTTCTTACACAGGATATTCCGGCAGGTTCTTACACAGGATGATATTCTAGCAGGTTCTTTAGTTTCTTACACGGTACTGTAGTTAATTTTCACTAGTTTTCTTAGTTCTTCAGTCTTCTAACACAAGACACAACATTGCAACAGAACTTGACTTTTCTAAGAGACATCTTACTCCCTGGATGCGCTCTACAACACGGTTAACACACTGACACAGGTGGGTAGGGGCAGCACGGCTGTCAGAAAACTTGTCCATTTGTTTCACCTGGGGATCGAACCCGGGACGGAGATGGAGGGAGAGCCGTCCAGGTGGAGAAGGGAGAGTCGTCGAGGTAGAGGAAGAGTCCTCCAGGTGGAGGAAGGGTCGTCCAGGTGGAGGTAGGGTCGTCCAGGTGGAGGTAGGGTCGTCCAGGTGGAGGTAGGGTCGTCCAGGTGGAGGTAGGGTCGTCCAGGTGGAGGTAGGGTCGTCCCGGTGGAAGGAGGGTCGTCCAGGTTGGAAGTTAATACAGACGTTGCAGTCATGACTCCCACGATCACAATAATACTGCCAGGTTCCCACGGTAGTTTCCCAAGGACAGTTGAACCGTTGTTGAAGTGGTTAGGAGAGTAGGTGAGTGAGGTGTTGTCTAGGAGAGTAGGTGAGTGAGTTGTATAGGAGAGTAGGCGAGTGAGGCGGTGCCAAGCAGTGGGTAAGTCAGGCACGCACCACCAGGTGTTACCTGCTCAGGTTGCTTCAGTCGTGTAGCAGAGAGGAAAATGTACTCGTGCAGTGTGGGCAGCGTGCACGTGCAGTATGGGGTGACATGCACGTGCAGTGTGGGCAGCGTGCACGTGCAGTGTGGGCAGCATGCACGTGCAGTGTGGGGTGACATGCACGCAGGAGCCTGCCAAATTACCGTCTTCCTGTGGGCCACGTGGTGAACCTCACCAACAGCAGCAGTTGCAGCTGCTGTTGCCTCTGCAGGGAAGCTCCCGCCAGTGAACCCCACAACAAGCACCTACTCAGCAGATAACCTTCTTAACTATACTCAGGTTTAACAGCAAGATGGTTTGACGGTTTATATCAATCAATCAAGTTTATTCTCTATAAGGATTACAATGCGGGGTTTACAGATTTTGGATATTGTGTGGTTTACATGTTTTAAAATACTAATTACAGAGGGGGCCACTAGGACACCTAGCATGGATAGGCATTTCGGGCAGACTTAAATTAATTCTTAACATTAAATCCTTACAGATTATGGTATTAAGGCTAAGTGACTTCATCATAATTTGTGAGTTTAGCAATGTGAATGCTTTTGTTTTGGCACAATACAAAGTGTCTATATTGGAGTATCATAGGCAAACTTATGACTAGTTAGGATTTATTATTTTAAGATTAAGATTAGTATTTCTGGGTTTATAGTCAGTGGGTGAGTGAGTGTAAGTGTGAACCACCAGGTGGTTATCATGTAGTTATGTCGGGGGAAGGTCCAAACTAAGGTAAGCCAAGGTATTTTCGCTGGGTATGGAAGTGTGTTTTTCTAATTTGATGTATTTTTACTGGCACTTACGTTTTAAAAATTATTTATCTTCAGTATTTTATAGACAAACGTAGAGTTTCCAGATGTTGAGATCATCTTGTTTAATAAGACGTACTGCAGTTCAGTAGTATATCGGGACATCTTGGCACTCTTGTAAAAACAGTCAAATGGGTGACTGTTGACGGGGCATTCGTTACCTGTTTTCATACCTTAGGTTGTATTTTTTATAGGTGTACAAGCGGTAGGTACGCGGTTGATAATACAAAGTAGCTAGGGGGTACACGCTAGACAGAAGTTTGAGAAATACTGATTTATATAAATATAAGTGTTGAGTGATCCTGAGGTAGCCATCAACACGGGACCTGATAGCTCTGTGGTAAGCTCTTTGAAAGCACCTATGTTTAGTGACTGCAGCATCCATCAGCACAACACCTGTTTTCAGGCTGGTCGGGACGTAAGGCCAAGATTCCTAACACCTGTTAGCCTTCTAGCAGTAAGTTGATGCCCAGGTGTTCACTGCTGTGAGTGGTATCCTAGTGAAGGATCAACCGACTCCAGCAGAGATAAGCTACACTGCTTGGCTTCAAAAAACACGTAGTGCAAAAATTATTCTATTTACGACGGTTTTTTCTTAGAATTGAGCTTTATCGCGAAGTTTGATTCACGAGAAAAAAAATAGCTTACTGTTTTCTTGTGGCGAGATACACGCTGTACTGATGAAGTCCGTACCTCGAGTTTACCAGTATGTACCTTGCGTTTACCACTACACGGATATCAATAAGCAACAAGGTTTAAGAGGCATGTAAATTCCCCGTCTTCCAATAAAGTTCATTTTTCCAGTATAATTTATCTGGTCTATAATTACTATATCGTTGTTTTGTTTCGTAAGGTGACGTTTGGGAACTTTCTTTAATTCATGGTATAATTTAACACATCTTTGAGGATACTTGTGTTGCAACACAATTGTCCTCAGAAATTTGTTAAGTTATACCATGAATTAAAGAAAGTTCCTCAACATCACCTTACGAAACAGCCTTCAACAGGACACAGCTGTTCCACCGTGTGCATAAGGAGGCGGCTGGCCCCGTCCACCGCTGTGTATGAGGGTACTTCTTCATACCAAAGGTCCCAGCGCTGAGAGGTATCACTGGGTACGTTGGTACTCCTTGGCACACCAGAAGGGTCGGAACTGACATGCACCGCTGGCTACCATGTTCTTCATACACCACAAATCTTGGGTGACGTGGACCATTGAGTACAGTCACACCACAGGGACCCGTCCCAGCGCTGACGTAGACCACTGGTTACAATGGTACATCTTCACACAACAAGGACCTGTCCCAGCGCTGACGTGGACCGCGGTACAACGGTACACCGTCAAACAACAAGCATTCGTAGAAAATCGTCAGAGATGGTCACACAAAAGGCGATTCAGATGCGAGAAGTGGTCGGCTGATGGCCCTTTTTAAGGAATAATCTGCATGAGAGGGGAAGATTGCGTCTCTCTCTCTCTCTCTCTCTCTCTCTCTCTCTCTCTCTCTCTCTCTCTCTCTCTCTCTCTCTCTCTCTCTCTCTCTCTCTCTCTCTCTCTCTCTCTCTCTCTCTCTCTTCTCTCTCTATCTATCTCTATCTATCTCTATCTCTCAACGATGCAGGGAGGACAAAAATCTGGAGGAATGTACAAATAAATTTAAATTTGTTCGGCGTTTGCCTTTTGTTATGTGAGAGTTGGTCAGGGAGCTTTTGTCATGTGAGAGTTGGTCAGGGAGCTTTTGTCATGTGAGAGTTGGTCAGGGAGCTTTTGTCATGTGAGAGTTGGTCAGGGAGCTTTTGTCATGTGAGAGTTGGTCAGGGAGCTTTTGTCATGTGAGAGTTGGTCAGGGAGCTTTTGTCATGTGAGAGTTGGTCAGGGAGCTTTTGTCATGTGAGAGTTGGTCAGGGAGCTTTTGTCATGTGAGAGTTGGTCAGGGAGCTTTTGTCATGTGAGAGTTGGTCAGGGAGCTTTTGTCATGTGAGAGTTGGTCAGGGAGCTTTTGTCATGTGAGAGTTGGTCAGGGAGCTTTTGTCATGTGAGAGTTGGTCAGGGAGCTTTTGTCATGTGAGAGTTGGTCAGGGAGCTTTTGTCATGTGAGAGTTGGTCAGGGAGCTTTTGTCATGTGAGAGTTGGTCAGGGAGCTTTTGTCATGTGAGAGTTGGTCAGGGAGCTTTTGTTATGTGAGAGTTGGTCAGGAAGCTTTTGTCATGTGAGAGTTGGTCAGGGAGCTTTTGTCATGTGAGAGTTGGTCAGGGAGCTTTTGTCATGTGAGAGTTGGTCAGGGAGCTTTTGTCATGTGAGAGTTGGTCAGGGAGCTTTTGTCATGTGAGAGTTGGTCAGGGAGCTTTTGTTATGTGAGAGTTGGTCAGGGAGCTTTTGTTATGTGAGAGTTGGTCAGGAAGCTTTTGTCATGTGAGAGTTGGTCAGGGAGCTTTTGTCATGTGAGAGTTGGTCAGGGAGCTTTTGTCATGTGAGAATTGGTCAGGGAGCTTTTGTCATGTGAGAGTTGGTCAGGGAGCTTTTGTCATGTGAGAGTTGGTCAGGGAGCTTTTGTTATGTGAGAGTTGGTCAGGGAGCTTTTATGTGAGAGTTGGTCAGGGAGCTTTTGTTATGTGAGAGTTGGTCAGGGAGCTTTTGTCATGTGAGAGTTGGTCAGGGAGCTTTTGTCATGTGAGAGAGTTGGTCAGGGAGCTTTTATGTGAGAGAGTTGGTCAGGGAGCTTTTGTTATGTGAGAGTTGGTCAGGGAGCTTTTGTTATGTGAGAGTTGGTCAGGGAGCTTTTGTCATGTGAGAGAGTTGGTCAGGGAGCTTTTGTCATGTGAGAGAGTTGGTCAGGGAGCTTTTGTCATGTGAGAGTTGGTCAGGGAGCTTTTGTCATGTGAGAGTTGGTCAGGGAGCTTTTGTCATGTGAGAGTTGGTCAGGGAGCTTTTGTCATGTGAGAGTTGGTCAGGGAGCTTTTGTCATGTGAGAGTTGGTCAGGGAGCTTTTGTCATGTGAGAGTTGGTCAGGGAGCTTTTGTAATGTGAGAGTTGGTCAGGGAGCTTTTGTCATGTGAGAGTTGGTCAGGGAGCTTTTGTTATGTGAGAGTTGGTCAGGAAGCTTTTGTCATGTGAGAGTTGGTCAGGGAGCTTTTGTCATGTGAGAGTTGGTCAGGGAGCTTTTGTCATGTGAGAGTTGGTCAGGGAGCTTTTGTCATGTGAGAGTTGGTCAGGGAGCTTTTGTCATGTGAGAGTTGGTCAGGGAGCTTTTGTTATGTGAGAGTTGGTCAGGGAGCTTTTGTTATGTGAGAGTTGGTCAGGAAGCTTTTGTCATGTGAGAGTTGGTCAGGGAGCTTTTGTCATGTGAGAGTTGGTCAGGGAGCTTTTGTCATGTGAGAGTTGGTCAGGGAGCTTTTGTCATGTGAGAGTTGGTCAGGGAGCTTTTGTCATGTGAGAGTTGGTCAGGGAGCTTTTGTTATGTGAGAGTTGGTCAGGGAGCTTTTATGTGAGAGTTGGTCAGGGAGCTTTTGTTATGTGAGAGTTGGTCAGGGAGCTTTTGTCATGTGAGAGTTGGTCAGGGAGCTTTTGTCATGTGAGAGAGTTGGTCAGGGAGCTTTTATGTGAGAGAGTTGGTCAGGGAGCTTTTGTTATGTGAGAGTTGGTCAGGGAGCTTTTGTTATGTGAGAGTTGGTCAGGGAGCTTTTGTCATGTGAGAGAGTTGGTCAGGGAGCTTTTGTCATGTGAGAGAGTTGGTCAGGGAGCTTTTGTCATGTGAGAGTTGGTCAGGGAGCTTTTGTCATGTGAGAGTTGGTCAGGGAGCTTTTGTCATGTGAGAGTTGGTCAGGGAGCTTTTGTCATGTGAGAGTTGGTCAGGGAGCTTTTGTCATGTGAGAGTTGGTCAGGGAGCTTTTGTCATGTGAGAGTTGGTCAGGGAGCTTTTGTCATGTGAGAGAGTTGGTCAGGGAGCTTTTGTCATGTGAGAGTTGGTCAGGGAGCTTTTGTCATGTGAGTTGGTCAGGGAGCTTTTGTCATGTGAGAGTTGGTCAGGAAGCTTTTGTCATGTGAGAGTTGGTCAGGGAGCTTTTGTCATGTGAGAGTTGGTCAGGGAGCTTTTGTCATGTGAGAGTTGGTCAGGAAGCTTTTGTCATGTGAGAGAGTTGGTCAGGGAGCTTTTGTCATGTGAGAGAGTTGGTCAGGGAGCTTTTGTCATGTGAGAGAGTTGGTCAGGGAGCTTTTGTCATGTGAGAGAGTTGGTCAGGGAGCTTTTGTCATGTGAGAGAGTTGGTCAGGGAGCTTTTGTCATGTGAGAGTTGGTCAGGGAGCTTTTGTCATGTGAGAGAGTTGGTCAGGGAGCTTTTGTCATGTGAGAGAGTTGGTCAGGGAGCTTTTGTCATGTGAGAGAGTTGGTCAGGGAGCTTTTGTCATGTGAGAGAGTTGGTCAGGGAGCTTTTGTCATGTGAGAGAGTTGGTCAGGGAGCTTTTGTCATGTGAGAGAGTTGGTCAGGGAGCTTTTGTCATGTGAGAGAGTTGGTCAGGGAGCTTTAGTCATGTGAGAGAGTTGGTCAGGGAGCTTTTGTCATGTGAGAGTTGGTCAGGGAGCTTTTGTCATGTGAGAGAGTTGGTCAGGGAGCTTTTGTCATGTGAGAGAGTTGGTCAGGGAGCTTTTGTCATGTGAGAGAGTTGGTCAGGGAGCTTTAGTCATGTGAGAGAGTTGGTCAGGGAGCTTTTGTCATGTGAGAGTTGGTCAGGGAGCTTTTTGTCATGTGAGAGAGTTGGTCAGGGAGCTTTAGTCATGTGAGAGAGTTGGTCAGGGAGCTTTTGTCATGTGAGAGTTGGTCAGGGAGCTTTTGTCATGTGAGAGTTGGTCAGGGAGCTTTTGTCATGTGAAAGAGTTGGTCAGGGAGCTTTTGTCATGTGAGAGAGTTGGTCAGGGAGCTTTTGTCATGTGAGATAGTTGGTCAGGGAGCTTTTGTCATGTGAGAGAGTTGGTCAGGGAGCTTTTGTCATGTGAGAGAGTTGGTCAGGGAGCTTTTGTCATGTGAGAGTTGGTCAGGGAGCTTTTGTCAGGCGAAACAGTTGGACATAACTCTTCTGAAGAGTCGATCCATCCCACAGCTGTTATCACTGCAGTGACCCCACAGTCAGGACATGTCACGGGTTCACCAGACTGAGAGGAATAGAGAAACTTGCTGGAGTTCTCCTGTTTATTGTACATGAGAATGTGGATACAGTCGCACTAACAAGTTCACACGCTTTTTCTCCTGGGTTTGAACCAACCTGGTCTAACCCTTTTGGCCGCTGAAGCCTAACGGCTATACCTGGAGGGTGTTTCAGGGGTCAACGCCCCCGTGTCCCGGTCCATGACCAGGCCTCGCGGTGGATCACGACCTGATAAACCAGGCTGTAACTGCTGGCCGTACGCAAACCGACGTACGAATCACAGCTCGGCTGGTCAGGTACTGACTTGAGGTGTCTGTCCAGCTCCTTCAAGACAGCCAGGGGTCTGTTGGTAATTTCCCTTATGTACGCTGGGAGGCAGCTGATACACTTAGCGTATTGTCTTAGTGTACTCTTGGTGCCCCTGCTACAAGAGTTATACATGATATCTGTCTATAAGGAGGCCTGGTCACAGACCGGGCCGCGGGGGCGTTGACCCCCGGAACTCTCTCCAGGTAATAAGAACGATTATTGAATACGCTCTTAACATTTACTGACGGACGATGCATTATCAGAAATAATACAGTATTACCATAAGTAAAGAAGAAAAAGACAAAGTACAGTGAGTGGAACAATACACAACCCGCAACATGGCTTCCTTCACCCTCGTGTGGTAGTGTGACTTGTAAATGGTCCAAGTCGGGCCGAAACGTCGTCATTGGCTTCTTTCTCCTATTTGCGTGTTATTTGTATATTACCAGAAGTAATACAATATTACCATAATTTTTGCTTGTATGCTTTCTAGATCGTGTGATAAAACGAGCCCCCAGACATTTTATAACTAGGCCCCAGAGAGTTTTAAGTAACCCACAAAGACTTTTAAGAAGCCCCAGAGAGTCCTAACAATGTGTTGTATAGAAGCGCACTAGCGACCCCGAGCCCCAGAAGATCACAAAGTTCACAAGGATAATATCGAGAATTATCTCTGAATGGCGTCTAAGTGAGGGAGATAATTTTAATGGAGGAGTTATATTTTGTTACTCAGATTTATGGAAGCTAAATGTGTGTACACAGCAAGTGATGTAGTGGAGGCAGCAACCATAGCTTTAAGACGAGGTACGATAAAGCTCATGGAGCAGGAGCTAGTAGCGCTCAGTGAAGAGGCGGGGCCAAGAGCCGAGTCTCGACCCCTGCAACCACAGTTAGGCGAGTGTACACACACACACACACACACACACACACACACACACACACAGCGGGAAGACATGATAACAACATACAAAATACTGCGAGGAACTGACAGGGTAGACAAAGAGATGGGACACACAAACAAGGTGTCACAGTTGAAAGTTGAAAACTCAGATGAGTCAAAGGGATGTTAGGAAGTATTTCTTCAGGCATAAAGTTGTGAGGAAGTGGAATAGTCTGGGAAGTGATGTAGTGGAGGCGGAAACCATACATAGTTTTAAGGCGAGGTTTGATAAAGCTCATGGAGCAGGGAGAGAGAGGACCTAGTAGCGACGAGTGAAGAAGCGGGCCAGGAGCTATGAATCGACCCCTGCAACCACAATTAGATGAATATAGAGAGAGAGGGAGGGGGAGGTGGGTAGATTGCACTTTCTTGGACTGAAAGGAGCTTTCGACACAGTTCCTCACAAGAGATTAGTGCAAAAGCTAAAGGATCAGACACGCATGACAGGAAAGGCACTACAATGAATCAGAGAAAACCTGACAGGGAGGCAACAACGAGTTATGATACGTGACGAGGTGTCAGAGTGGGCGCCTGTGACAACCGGGGTTCCACAGGGGTCAGTCCTAGGACCTCTGCTGTCTTTGGTATATGTGAATGACATGAGAGAAGGGATAGACTCGGAAGTGTCCCTGTTTCCAGATGATGTGAAGATAATGAGAATTCAGTCTGATGAGGACCAGGCAGGACTACAGAGGAACCTGGACAGGCTGCAAGCCTGGTCCAGAAGCTGGCTACTGGAATTTAACCCCACCATATGCAAAGTCATGAAGATCGGGGCAGGGCAAAAAAGACCGCAGACAAAGTACAGTCTAGGTAGCCAAAGACTGCAAACTTCACTCAAGATAAAGGATCGTGGGGTGAATTTTATACCGAGTACATCTCCTGAGGCGCACATAAACTAAATAACTGCTGCAGCACATGGGAGCCTAGAAAACCTAAGAATAGCATTCCGACACCTCAGTACAGAATCGTTCAAGACTCTGTACACCGTGTACGTTAGGCCCATACTGGAGGATGCAGCGCCAGTTTGGAACCCACACCTGGTCAAGCACGTCAAGAAATTAGAGAAAGTACAAAGGTTTGCAACAAGACTAGTTCCGGAGCTCAGGGGCATGTCCTACGAAGAAAGGTTAATGGAAATCGGCCTGACGACACTGGAGGACAGGAGGGTCAGGGGAGACATGATAGCTACATATAAAATACTGCGAGGAATTGATAAAGTGGACAGAGACAGGATGTTCCAGGGAGGGGACACAGCAACAAGAGGTCACAGTTGGAAGTTGAAGACTCAGATGAGTCAAAGGGATGTTAGGAAGTATTTCTTCAGTCATAGTTGTCAAGAAGTGAAAATGTCTGGAAACTGACGTTTTGGAGGTGGGAAGCATACACAGCTTTAAGACGAGGTTTGATAAAGCTCATGGAGCAGGGAGAAAGTGATCTAGTAGCTACTAGTGAAGAGGCGGGGCCAGGAGCTATAACTCTACCCCTCCAACCACAATTAGGCGAGTACAAATAGGTAAGTACAAACACACACACACACACACAGGAGCTGTGACTCGACCCCTGCAACCACAAATAGGTGAGTACACACACACACACACACACACACACACACACACACACACACACACCTCCCAAGACAGTAGGAGGAGGTACCAAGAGCTGCATGTGTCACCATCACTTAGCTTGTTTCCATCACTTAGCATTTGTCACCACTTAGCATATCACCATCACTTATATTTGTCACCATCACTTATATTTGTCACCATCACTTAGCATTTGTCACCATCACTTAGCATTTGTCACCATCACTTAGCATTTGTCACCACTTAGCATATCACCATCACTTATATTTGTCACCATCACTTAGCATTTGTCACCATCACTTAGTATTGGTCATCATCGCTTAGCGTATCACCATCACTTAGCATTTGTCACCATCACTTAGCAGTTGTCACCATCACTTAGCAGTTGTCACCATCACTTTGCATTTGTCACCATCGCTTAGCATTTGTCACCATTACTTAGCATTTGTCACCATTACTTAGCATTTGTCACCATTACTTAGCATTTGTCACCATTACTTAGCATTTGTCACCATTACTTAGCATTTGTCGCCATTACTTAGCGTGTTTGTGACCATCATTTAGCATTTATCGGCATCAGTCACTATAATCGGTACCTTCATCTTTCTCCACACACGTTTGACCAACAGTGACCATGTTACACCACTACAGTGACTCACCATACGCCTTCACCATCACAAGAGTCAGTGTTTCACTTAACACATCTGTACATACTGTTGGGTTTTTAAATGTCACCATTAATGTTTCTTCCTGCTGTCACCAACAGCCTGATTGGTCAGTGATCATCAGACGGAGGCTCAAGTCTTTACTACATTCACCCAACACACTGCGAATATCGTCAAAATTCAGTGGGTTGTGGCTAAGTTGGTGTCGACATCACTGTAGTTATCCTGGTGTTGAGTCACGTTGTTATTGTGTTTGTTTATGAAGCGCTAAACCCATGTGGGTGAGCGCCAGGAGTGGTGGAGGCTGGAACCTGCCTCAGCTCTCACCTGGATGCGTCGCGCACAGCCTCACTCAGACTACTGTACAAGATCAGTGAACACTCACCACCCTTCTTGTCTGCTCCCTCCCTCCCAGCCCTCTTTCCTACTCTCCCTCCCTCCCAGCCCTCTTTCCTACTCTCCCTCCCTCCCAGCCCTCGTTCCTACTCTCCCTCCCTCCCAGCCCTCGTTCCTACTCTCCCTCCCTCCAAGAGCCTCCACCCTGCCAAATACAACTACTACTTGTATATTTCTATACAGACCATGTATGATTTCTTAGCTTTATTACTGAATATTAGTTTATCAGACTTGTAGCCCTACTCATCTTGGGTCAGTATATGTTTAGTGAGCTTCAATAACAGAATATTATATATATATATATATATATATATATATATATATATATATATATATATATATATATATATATATGTATATATATATATATATATATATGTATATATATATATATATATATATGTATATATATATATATATATATGTATATATATATATATATATGTATATATGTGTATATATGTATATATGTATATATATATATATATATGTATATATATATATATATATATGTATATATATTATATATATATATATATATATATTTATATATATATATATATATGTGTATATATGTATATGTATATATATATATATATGTATATATATATACATATATATATATATACATATATATATATATATATACATATATATATATATATATATAATTTATGTCGCCCCTGCCCTGGATTGATGGAGATCTTTTCATTATAAATCCATTTCTCCTTTGTAATAGTAACTCCAGCTTTGCAGAAAGGATATATTTGAAGCTGGTGTAGCAAATGAAACGTTAATGAAATACTTGACGATATTCCCATTGCACTACTGAAGTCTACCAGCTCTGTGCTGACACCACACTACCAGCTCTGTGCTGACACCACACTACCAGCTCTGTGCTGACACCACACTACCAGCTCTGTGCTGACACCACACTACCAGCTCTGTGCTGACACCACACTACCAGCTCTGTGCTGACACCACACTACCGTTGTAACAAATTGTGCTAAATACAAAAATACATCAACATTCACCGTACATCCAACATCTATAACCAAACCCACGTCACTGCTTGTCTAATTACCTAATTGCGATTCCTTGTTCATAGCTGCATCAACAGTTATGTGAGTCGTCTCCCGTCTTTACTGTTATGTACCGATATATATATATATATATATATATATATATATATATATATATATATATATATATATATATATATATATATATATATATATTAAATACACACACACACAGTAGTGTGCAAATTAATTGGGATTAAAGTAAATTTTGTGATTATCTCATATTTCTTAGTCTCCAGCTTAATGTAGTTTGGGTTCTTTTCAGAAAAGTTTGCTTCCTGCTTTTGGCAATTATCCAACTGTGGTGTTACCCTGCGACTCTCATTAGTGCTACAACAGCTGTTCTTCTGTAAGGCTATTCCTGTAAGCGTGCTCTGCAAATGAATGTGATTTTGCCAAATTCTCCCGTTTAATTCATGATTACTGCTAAAATTCATGATGGATGTTACACCTTGGATGCTGATTTGAGCATCAGACAGCTCGCTGAGGATCTGAGCCTAGCAAAGGCAACTATTGGTCGGATTCTGAAAAGAGCGGACGACACTGGTGATTGTGGAGCGTTGAGTCGAGGAAGATGTGGAAGAAAACGCAAGACAACACCTAAGGTTGACACGGTTATCATAAGAAATAGTGTGAAGGCTCCCAAGAAAACCAGCAAATATCTGGAGAGATTTGGCTTTAGTTGGCGTAAATGTTGATTCTTCAACTGTTCGACGAAGGTTCCTTGAAGCTGGTAGGACTGCCAGAAAGCTGGTAAAGAAACTATTGACTGCTACTATGAAGAAAATATGGCTGCGGTGGGCACTCGATCATAAGGGATGGACGACAGATAAATGGAGACAGTTTTGAAGTACATTGGTACAGATCAGTGGTAGTGAGACGGAGTAAAGGCGAACCTCTTGGGAATGGACACATTCAACAAGCGCCTAAACACCCTCCTAAGATGTTTTGGGGTAGTTTTACTACTAAAGGCCCTAGACGGCTTGTTATTGTTGAGTGAACAATGAACAGACAAATAAAAGGCAGTCCTGGCAATTCATTTGCTTCCCATTGTGGCTAGAGACTGCCTTGATGGAGAAGGCATTTTCGAGCAGGATCTTGCTTCATGCAGCGCTTCCAGAAAAATGTTGACATGTTTTGAAGAGAGTAGGCTAAGTGGAAATTCTCCTGACCTCAACCCAGTTGAGAAGTTCAGTTCCATAGTCAGGAACTATCTGATAGTTCCTGACTATGGAACTGAACTTCTCCAGGCCGAGGGACTGACAACCTCAAATTCTACGACTACAAGGGTGATGGACTGATTACATCGTCTTCACATCTCTACTGTTCCTGCCTATTTTCTGTATTCGACTGAAGAAGCCTACTGTGTAGGCGAAACGTTTCGGAATAAAGTTGTCTAACTGTTGCATATGTGTCTTACCTAACAACCTGTCGGTATTGTATACCATTTTGATGTTCATTAACACCCCTCCTTCAGAGTGCAGGCACTGTACTTCCCATCTCCAGGACTCAAGTCCGGCCTGCCAGTTTCCCTGAACCCCTTCATAAATGTTACTTTGCTCACACTTCAACAGCACGTCAAGTATTAAAAACCATTTGTCTCCATTCACTCCTATCAAACACGCTCACGCATGCCTGCTGGAAGTCCAAGCCCCTCGCACACAAAACCTCCTTTACCCCCTCCCTCCAACCTTGTGAGACCTCTACCCACTCTACCTGAGGTATCCCAGCGAGTGAGCACGTCTCCTGTGTACCCCAGTGCTTAACAGAATAGGGAATAGCATATGGAGGTACAAAATAAAAAAAATGGGAACTATGGCTATAGTTTACTTAATAACATAAAAGGGCTAGAATACCACATATACTGATGGACATTTACATAATATAACAATTGACCTTTGAGACTTATTACCAGGGGGAAAGGTAGATGTTATCAGTAACACGGACTAGTACTCACTCTTAATTCACCGACCAGCTGACCCGAGATTCCCAATGCGTGGTCCACTACACACACAGCTGTCCAGAGCTCTCGCTCCCCGGACCTGTCACCAACAACCTCCTTACTCAGCTGTTCCCTGGACTTATATCGTAGTCAAAGTACCCCCTCCCCAATGGGGTATGTACCACGTGTTACGACCTGACGCTGAGGTCTGACACCGTCAAGAACAAAAGACCTCAGACGTGGGCGTGACTACCCGACATTTGCTAAGGCAGGTGTGACCATATAATTAGGTCTCCCTAGAGACCTCACAAGCCCATCTGAACTGCATCACATCCCCCTTTCTCCCCCAATTTAAAATATCTGAGAACTAGGACAATTTGTCCTAAGTTATTAGACTATTTTAATCCTAACCCTTTTATTCTATTACAATACAATAGCAAATAATATGAATTCACACAGATCAGTAGGTTTAATAAATTCTAGCACAAGAAACGAATAACAATGACTCTGGTGCGAAACCTCCTTATCCGTCATGTCTCCTTAAAACTAAATATCGGACTCCAGTGCCTTCCTGTACTCTACTAGAAATAAACTAGCTCCTGTAGTCACCCTCGCTAATTAACCATTGAGCCAAACCTCGTAAGGTTTTCCTGGCGTATAAAACAGCTCCAGCGGGTATTATTCCTTCAAGTACTTGCAACTGAACCATTACACGACCACAATGTCGCATTTTCCTTGCACCCTACCGTGACCATATAATTAGTTCTCCCTAGAGACCTCACAAGCCCATCTGAACTGCATCACAAACTTTCCTAGGCCGACCCCTACCCCGCCTTCCTTCCACTACAGACTGATACACTCTTGAAGTCATTCTGTTTCGCTCCATTCTCTCTACATGTCCGAACCACCTCAACAACCCTTCCTCAGCCCTCTGGACAACAGTTTTGGTAATCCCGCACCTCCTCTTAACTTCCAAACTACGAATTCTCTGCATTATATTCACACCACACATTGCCCTTTCATGACATCTCCACTGCCTCCAGCCTTCTCCTCGCTGCAACATTGAATCTATGGGCAATACCCATAAGCAGGATCGTGAAATGGGACTATTCAACCGTGGAGAAGCTAATTGCTGCCGTTATTAGGATCTGGTACGACGACGAAGAATTGGCAAAAATGTGCTCAACATTGGCCAGTTCTGTGTCAAAGCGTGTAGCAATGCTTATAAAAATAAAGGATGGTCATATCAATTATTATTCAGTCATCTGTTATATCATTGCCGTGTATTTTTTCAAATAAACAATAATTTTCCAAATAAATGTCTTGTTTCATCACTGTCCCAATTAATATGCACACTACTGTGTGTGTGTGTGTGTGTGTGTGTGTGTGTGTGTGTGTGTGTGTGTGTGTGTGTGTGTGTGTGCATTGAAATACAAATATAAATAAAACTGGCCAGTTAGAAAGTACTTATTTAAAATCTGTCCTTGTTGGGTGTCGACAATGTTAACTCGCAAAATGAAGGGAAACCGAATGCGATACTCGGAGAATATGCTGCTAATGAATTTTGACTCTGAAAAAAATTAAGCAGTGATATATAGCCATAGGTGAAAGACTGATTCATGACTGTGACCCTCGAGTGCAAGCAACACTATAAACAATATAAACACACTAATTCTCCGGCACCAAAGCAATTCAAGGTATAACAGTGACAGCAACATCATGTGTACAATTTTCTACGATGTAGGAGTAGTAGTTAGAATCGACTGTGTGCCTCACAGAGACCGCATTATGGGTAAATACAACTCTTATTAGCCTGGGTGTGATTCAGTCCTTGAAAAACGGCTGGAAAAGCTGCCGACGACTTGTTGCTTGACGACGCTCGACCTGCTCACACGTCACCAGTTGGAAAGGTGGCTCTGCCAGACTGTGGATTTCCCAGACCTGGTCCCGTGTGACTTTCACCTGTTTCCCAAATTAAAGGATCACTTCCGTGGGACGCGCTGCGACGATGACAGTCAGCTCGGCTACGAAATGGAAAAACCAGCAAGACCACTTTTCTTTATGAGTGGCATAGAAAAAAGTTCCATGACTGTTATAACAAGTGCAGAGCTGTTTGTTATAACAAGTGCAGAGCTGTTTCTTATAACAAGTGCAGAGCTGCTTGTTATAACAAGTGCAGAGCTGTTTGTTATAACAAGTGCAGAGCTGCTTGTTATAACAAGTGCAGAGCTGCTTGTTATAACAAGTGCAGAGCTGTTTGTTATAACAAGTGCAGAGCTGCTTGTTATAACAAGTGCAGAGCTGTTTGTTATAACAAGTGCAGAGCTGCTTGTTATAACAAGTGCAGAGCTGCTTGTTATAACAAGTGCAGAGCTGTTTGTTATAACAAGTGCAGAGCTGCTTGTTATAACAAGTGCAGAGCTGTTATAACAAGTGCAGAGCTGTTTGTTATAACAAGTGCAGAGCTGTTTGTTATAACAAGTGCAGAGCTGCTTGTTATAACAAGTGCAGAGCTGTTTGTTATAACAAGTGCAGAGCTGTTTGTTATAACAAGTGCAGAGCTGTTATAACAAGTGCAGAGCTGTTTGTTATAACAAGTGCAGAGCTGTTTGTTATAACAAGTGCAGAGCTGTTTGTTATAACAAGTGCAGAGCTGTTATAACAAGTGCAGAGCTGTTATAACAAGTGCAGAGCTGTTATAACAAGTGCAGAGCTGTTTGTTATAACAAGTGCAGAGCTGTTATAACAAGTGCAGAGCTGTTTGTTATAACAAGTGCAGAGCTGTTATAACAAGTGCAGAGCTGTTTGTTATAACAAGTGCAGAGCTGTTTGTTATAACAAGTGCAGAGCTGTTATAACAAGTGCAGAGCTGTTTGTTATAACAAGTGCAGAGCTGCTTGTTATAACAAGTGCAGAGCTGTTTGTTATAACAAGTGCAGAGCTGTTTGTTATAACAAGTGCAGAGCTGTTTGTTATAACAAGTGCAGAGCTGTTTGTTATAACAAGTGCAGAGCTGTTTGTTATAACAAGTGCAGAGCTGTTTGTTATAACAAGTGCAGAGCTGTTTGTTATAACAAGTGCAGAGCTGCTTGTTATAACAAGTGCAGAGCTGTTTGTTATAACAAGTGCAGAGCTGTTTGTTATAACAAGTGCAGAGCTGTTTGTTATAACAAGTGCAGAGCTGTTTGTTATAACAAGTGCAGAGCTGCTTGTTATAACAAGTGCAGAGCTGCTTGTTATAACAAGTGCAGAGCTGCTTGTTATAACAAGTGCAGAGCTGCTTGTTATAACAAGTGCAGAGCTGTTTGTTATAACAAGTGCAGAGCTGTTTGTTATAACAAGTGCAGAGCTGTTTGTTATAACAAGTGCAGAGCTGTTTGTTATAACAAGTGCAGAGCTGCTTGTTATAACAAGTGCAGAGCTGCTTGTTATAACAAGTGCAGAGCTGCTTGTTATAACAAGTGCAGAGCTGCTTGTTATAAGTGCAGAGCTGTTTGTTATAACAAGTGCAGAGCTGTTTGTTATAACAAGTGCAGAGCTGTTTGTTATAACAAGTGCAGAGCTGTTTGTTATAACAAGTGCAGAGCTGTTTGTTATAACAAGTGCAGAGCTGTTTGTTATAACAAGTGCAGAGCTGCTTGTTATAACAAGTGCAGAGCTGCTTGTTATAACAAGTGCAGAGCTGCTTGTTATAACAAGTGCAGAGCTGCTTGTTATAACAAGTGCAGAGCTGTTTGTTATAACAAGTGCAGAGCTGTTTGTTATAACAAGTGCAGAGCTGTTTGTTATAACAAGTGCAGAGCTGTTTGTTATAACAAGTGGTGACTGATGTTTTATTGTAGTTTCTCTTAGAGGGAGGTTCCTTGATGCTGCTGAGGTGCTCCATCAAGGGAGGTTCCTTGATGCTGCTGAGGTGCTCCATCAAGGGAAGTTCCTTGATGCTGCTGAGGTGCTCCATCAAGGGAGGTTCCTTGATGCTGCTGAGGTGCTCCATCAAGGGAGGTTCCTTGATGCTGCTGAGGTTCTCCATCAAGGGAGGTTCCTTGATGATGCTGAGGTGCTCCATCAAGGGAGGTTCCTTGATGCTGAGGTGCTCCATCAAGGGAGGTTCCTTGATGCTGCTGAGGTGCTCCATCAAGGGAGGTTCCTTGATGCTGCTGAGGTGCTCCATCAAGGGAGGTTCCTTGATGATGCTGAGGTGCTCCATCAAGGGAGGTTCCTTGATGCTGCTGAGGTGCTCCATCAAGGGAGGTTCCTTGATGCTGCTGAGGTGCTCCATCAAGGGAGGTTCCTTGATGCTGCTGAGGTGCTCCATCAAGGGAGGTTCCTTGATGCTGCTGAGGTGCTCCATCAAGGGAGGTTCCTTGATGCTGCTGAGGTGCTCCATCAAGGGAGGTTCCTTGATGCTGCTGAGGTGCTCCATCAAGGGAGGTTCCTTGATGCTGCTGAGGTGCTCCATCAAGGGAGGTTCCTTGATGCTGCTAAGGTGCTCCATCAAGGGAGGTTCCTTGATGCTGCTGAGGTGCTCCATCAAGGGAGGTTCCTTGATGCTGCTGAGGTGCTCCATTAAGGGAGGTTCCTTGATGCTGCTGAGGTGCTCCATCAAGGGAGGTTCCTTGATGCTGCTGAGGTGCTCCATCAAGGGAGGTTCCTTGATGCTGCTGAGGTGCTCCATCAAGGGAGGTTCCTTGATGCTGCTGAGGTGCTCCATCAAGGGAGGTTCCTTGATGCTGCTGAGGTGCTCCATCAAGGGAGGTTCCTTGATGCTGCTGAGGTGCTCCATCAAGGGAGGTTCCTTGATGCTGCTGAGGTGCTCCATCAAGGGAGGTTCCTTGATGCTGCTGAGGTGCTCCATCAAGGGAGGTTCCTTGATGCTGCTGAGGTGCTCCATCAAGGGAGGTTCATTGATGCTGCTGAGGTGCTCCATCAAGGGAGATTCCTTGATGCTGCTGAGGTGCTCCATCAAGGGAGGTTCCTTGATGCTGCTGAGGTGCTCCATCAAGGGAGGTTCCTTGATGCTGCTGAGGTGCTCCATCAAGGGAGGTTCCTTGATGCTGCTGAGGTGCTCCATCAAGGGAAGTTCCTTGATGCTGCTGAGGTGCTCCATCAAGGGAAGTTCCTTGATGCTGCTGAGGTGCTCCATCAAGGGAAGTTCCTTGATGCTGCTGAGGTGCTCCATCAAGGGAAGTTCCTTGATGCTGCTGAGGTGCTCCATCAAGGGAAGTTCCTTGATGCTGCTGAGGTACTCCAAGGGAAGTTCCTTGATGCTGCTGAGGTACTCCATCAAGGGAGGTTCTTTGATGCTACTGAGAGCTCCATCAAGGGAGGTTCCTTGATGCTGCTGAGGTGCTCCATCAAGGGAGGTTCGTTGATGCTGCTGAGGTGCTCCATCAAGGGAGGTTCGTTGATGCTGCTGAGGGGCTCCAAGGGAGGTTCCTTGATGCTACTGAGGGCTCCAAGGGAGGTTCCTTGATGCTGCTGAGGTGCTCCATCAAGGGAGGTTCCTTGATGCTGCTGAGGGCTCCATCAAGGGAGGTTCCTTGATGTTGCCGAGGGCTTCATCAAGGGAGGTTCCTTGATGCTGCCGAGGGCTCCATCAAGGGAGGTTCCTTGATGCTGCTGAGGGCTCCATCAATGGAGGTTCGTTGATGCTGCTGAGGGCTCCGTCAAGGGAGGTTCCTTGATGCTACTGAGGGTTCCGTCAATGTAGGTTCCTTGATGCTGCTGAGGGTTCCGTCAATGTAGGTTCCTTGATGCTGCTGAGGGTTCCGTCAAGGGAGGTTTCTTGATGCTGCAGAGGGTTCCGTCAAGGGTGGTTCCTTGATGCTGCCGAGGGCTCCGTCAAGGGAAGTTTCTTGATGCTGCTGAGGGTTCCGTCAAGGGAAGTTCCTTGATGCTGCTGAGGGCTCCATCAAGGGAGGTTCCTTGATGCTGCTGAGGTGATCCATCAAGGGAGGTTCCTTGATGCTGCTGAGGGCTCCATCAAGGGAGGTTCCTTGATGCTGCTGAGGGTTCCATCAAGGGAGGTTCCTTGATGCTGTTGAGGTGCTCCATCAAGGGAGGTTCCTTGATGCTGCTGAGGGTTCCGTCAAGGGAGGTTTCATGATGCTGAGTGTTCCGTCAATGTAGGTTCCTTGATGTTGCTGAGGGTTCCGTCAAGGGAGGTTCCTTGATGCTGCAGAGGGTTCCGTCAAGGGAGGTTTCTTGATGCTGCAGAGGGCTCCATCAAGGGAGGTTCCTTGATGCTGCTGAGGTGATCCATCAAGGGAGGTTCCTTGATGCTGCTGAGGGCTCCATCAAGGGAGGTTCCTTGATGCTGATGAGGGCTCCATCAAGGGAGGTTCCTTGATGCTTCTGAGGTGCTCCATCAAGGGAGGTTCCTTGATGCTGCTGAGGGTTCCGTCAAGGGAGGTTTCTTGATGCTGAGGGTTCCGTCAATGTAGGTTCCTTGATGCTGCTGAGGGTTCCGTCAAGGGAGGTTCCTTGATGCTGCAGAGGGTTCCGTCAAGGGAGGTTCCTTGATGCTGCCGAGGGCTCCGTCAAAGGAGGTTTCTTGATGCTGCTGAGGGTTCCGTCAAGGGAAGTTCCTTGATGCTGCTGAGGGCTCCATCAAGGGAGGTTCCTTGATGCTGCTGAGGTGATCCATCAAGGGAGGTTCCTTGATGCTGCTGAGGGCTCCATCAAGGGAGGTTTCTTGATGCTTCTGAGGTGCTCCATCAAGGGAGGTTCCTTGATGCTGCTGAGGGTTCCGTCAAGGGAGGTTCCTTGATGCTGAGGGTTCCGTCAAGGGAGGTTCCTTGATGCTGCTGAGGGTTTCGTCAAGGTAGGTTCCTTGACGCTGCTAAGGGTTCCGTCAAGGGAGGTTCCTTGATGCTGCTGAGGGTTCCGTCAATGTAGGTTCCTTGATGCTGCTGAGGGTTCCGTCAAGGGAGGTTTCTTGATGCTGCTGAGGGTTCCGTCAAGGGAGGTTCCTTGATGCTGCTGA
This sequence comes from Cherax quadricarinatus, assembly GCF_038502225.1. Lineage (NCBI taxonomy): Eukaryota > Metazoa > Arthropoda > Malacostraca > Decapoda > Parastacidae > Cherax > Cherax quadricarinatus. The sequence continues at coordinate 31,410,556 of NC_091309.1, read as the reverse complement.
GGGTTCCGTCAAGGGAGGTTCCTTGATGCTGAGGGTTCCGTCAAGGGAGGTTCCTTGATGCTGCTGAGGGTTCCGTCAATGTAGGTTCCTTGATGCTGCTGAGGGTTCCGTCAAGGGAAGTTTCTTGATGCTGCTGAGGGTTCCGTCAAGGGAGGTTCCTTGATGCTGCTGAGGGTTCCGTCAAGGGAGGTTACCTGGAGTTTACCTGGAGAGAGTTCCGGGGGTCAACGCCCCCGCGGCCCGGTCTGAGACCAGGCCTCCTGGTGGATCAGAGCCTGATCAACCAGGCTGTTGCTGCTGGCTGCACGCAAACCAACATACGAGCCACAGCCCGGCTGATCCGGAACTGACTTTAGGTGCTTGTCCAGTGCCAGCTTGAAGACTACCAGGGGTCTGTTGGTAATCCCCCTTATGTGTGCTGGGAGGCAGTTGAACAGTCTCGGGCCCCTGACACTTATTGTATGGTCTCTTAACGTGCTAGTGACACCCCTGCTTTTCATTGGGGGGATGGTGCATCGTCTGCCAAGTCTTTTGCTTTCGTAGTGGGTGATTTTCGTGTGCAAGTTCGGTACTAGTCCCTCTAGGATTTTCCAGGTGTATATAATCATGTATCTCTCCCTCCTGCGTTCCAGGGAATACAGGTTTAGGAACCTCAAGCGCTCCCAATAATTGAGGTGTTTTATCTCCGTTATGCGCGCCGTGAAAGTTCTCTGTACATTTTCTAGGTCGGCAATTTCACCTGCCTTGAAAGGTGCTGTTAGTGTGCAGCAATATTCCAGCCTAGATAGAACAAGTGACCTGAAGAGTGTCATCATGGGCTTGGCCTCCCTAGTTTTGAAGGTTCTCATTATCCATCCTGTCATTTTTCTAGCAGATGCGATTGATACAATGTTATGGTCCTTGAAGGTGAGATCCTCCGACATGATCACTCCCAGGTCTTTGACGTTGGTGTTTCGCTCTATTTTGTGGCCAGAATTTGTTTTGTACTCTGATGAAGATTTAATTTCCTCATGTTTACCATATCTGAGTAATTGAAATTTCTCATCGTTGAACTTCATATTGTTTTCTGCAGCCCACTGAAAGATTTGGTTGATGTCTGCCTGGAGCTTTGCAGTGTCTGCAATGGAAGACACTGTCATGCAGATTCGGGTGTCATCTGCAAAGGAAGACACGGTTCCTTGATGCTGCAGAGGGTTCCGTCAAGGGAGGTTCCTTGATGCTGCAGAGGGTTCCGTCAAGGTAGGTTCCTTGATGCTGCTGAGGGTTCCGTCAAGGGAGGTTCCTTGATGCTGCTGAGGACTCCATCAAGGGAGGTTCCTTGATGCTGCTGAGGGTTCCGTCAAGGGAGGTTCCTTGATGCTGCTGAGGGCTCCATCAAGGGAGGTTCCTTGATGCTGCTGAGGTGCTCCATCAAGGGAGGTTCCTTGATGCTTCTGAGGTGCTCCATCAAGAGAGATTCCTTGATGCTGCTGAGGGCTCCATCAAGGGAGGTTCCTCGAGGCTGCTGAGGGCTCCAAGGGAGGTTCCTCGAGGCTGCTGAGGGCTCCAAGGGAGGTTCCTCGAGGCTGCTGAGGGCTCCAAGGGAGGTTCCTCGAGGCTGCTGAGGGCTCCATCAGGGGAGGTTCCTTGATGCTGCTGAGGGCTCTTAATGTGAGGACCTGAACCTGTGCTCCAAATCCTTAAACTAATATTGAATCCCTTTCATTTTTCCAGGAGCTGTGTGACTCCTACGGGTTTAGCACTCCCCCTGAATGTAAGAATAATCTTGATAACGTTAAGTTCAGAACTTCTTGATCTTCCCTCGTATGTACAGTAAGGTCGTGGTAACAGGTAATATCTTAATATGCGATAACACCACAGTATAAAAAGTGCTAATATTGCAAGCGCTTTCGTGATTCACGACAGTATCAAGTATCACGTGATGAATCACAATATCAGGTATCACGTGATGAATCACAATATCAGGTATCACGTGATGAATCACCATATCAGGTATCACGTGATGAATCACAATATCAAGTATCACGTGATGAATCACCATATCAGGTATCACGTGATGAATCACCATATCAGGTATCACGTGATGAATCACCATATCAGGTATCACGTGATGAATCACAATATCAGGTATCACGTGATGAATCACCATATCATGTATCACGTGATGAATCACCATATCAGGTATCACGTGATGAATCACCATATCAGGTATCACGTGATGAATCACAATATCAGGTATCACGTGATGAATCACAATATCAGGTATCACGTAATGAATCACCATATCAGGTATCACGTGATGAATCACCATATCAGGTATCACGTAATGAATTACCATATCAGGTATCACGTGATGAATCACCATATCAGGTATCACGTGATGAATCACCATATCAGGTATCACGTGATGAATCACAATATCAGGTATCACGTGATGAATCACCATATCAGGTATCACGTGATGAATCACCATATGTATCACGTGATGAATCACAATATCAGGTATCACGTGATGAATCACAATATCAGGTATCGCGTGATGAATCACCATATCAGGTATCACGTGATGAATCACAATATCAGGTATCACGTGATGAATCACAATATCAGGTATCACGTGATGAATCACCATATCAGGTATCACGTGATGAATCACCATATCAGGTATCACGTGATGAATCACCATATCAGGTATCACGTGATGAATCACCATATCAGGTATCACGTGATGAATCACCATATCAGGTATCACGTGATGAATCACCATATCAGGTATCACGTGATGAATCACAGTATCAGGTATCACGTGATGAATCACCATATCAGGTATCACGTGATGAATCACCATATCAGGTATCACGTGATGAATCACAATATCAGGTATCACGTGATGAATCACAATATCAGGTATCACGTGATGAATCACAATATCAGGTATCACGTGATGAATCACAATATCAGGTATCACGTGATGAATCACAATATCAGGTATCACGTGATGAATCACAATATCAGGTATCACGTGATGAATCACCATATCAGGTATCACGTGATGAATCACCATATCAGGTATCACGTGATGAATCACCATATCAGGTATCACGTGATGAATCACCATATCAGGTATCACGTGATGAATCACCATATCGGGTATCACGTGATGAATCACCATATCAGGTATCACGTGATGAATCACCATATCAGGTATCACGTGATGAATCACCATATCAGGTATCACGTGATGAATCACCATATCAGGTATCACGTGATGAATCACCATATCAGGTATCACGTGATGAATCACCATATCAGGTATCACGTGATGAATCACCATATCAGGTATCACGTGATGAATCACCATATCAGGTATCACGTGATGAATCACCATATCAGGTATCACGTGATGAATCACAATATCAGGTATCACGTGATGAATCACAATATCAGGTATCACGTGATGAATCACCATATCAGGTATCACGTGATGAATCACAATATCAGGTATCACGTGATGAATCACAATATCAGGTATCACGTGATGAATCACAATATCAGGTATCACGTGATGAATCACAATATCAGGTATCACGTGATGAATCACAATATCAGGTATCACGTGATGAATCACAATATCAGGTATCACGTGATGAATCACAATATCAGGTATCACGTGATGAATCACCATATCAGGTATCACGTGATGAATCACAATATCAGGTATCACGTGATGAATCACAATATCAAGTATCACGTGATGAATCACAATATCAGGTATCACGTGATGAATCACAATATCAAGTATCACGTGATGAATCACAATATCAGGTATCACGTGATGAATCACAATATCAGGTATCACGTGATGAATCACAATATCAGGTATCACGTGATGAATCACAATATCAGGTATCACGTGATGAATCACAATATCAGGTATCACGTGATGAATCACAATATCAGGTATCACGTGATGAATCACAATATCAGGTATCACGTGATGAATCACAATATCAGGTATCACGTGATGAATCACAATATCAGGTATCACGTGATGAATCACAATATCAAGTATCACGTGATGAATCACAATATCAGGTATCACGTGATGAATCACAATATCAGGTATCACGTGATGAATCACAATATCAGGTATCACGTGATGAATCACAATATCAGGTATCACGTGATGAATCACAATATCAGGTATCACGTGATGAATCACAATATCAGGTATCACGTGATGAATCACAATATCAGGTATCACGTGATGAATCACAATATCAGGTATCACGTGATGAATCACAATATCAAGTATCACGTGATGAATCACAATATCAGGTATCACGTGATGAATCACAATATCAGGTATCACGTGATGAATCACAATATCAGGTATCACGTGATGAATCACAATATCAGGTATCACGTGATGAATCACAATATCAGGTATCACGTGATGAATCACAATATCAGGTATCACGTGATGAATCACAATATCAGGTATCACGTGATGAATCACAATATCAGGTATCACGTGATGAATCACAATATCAGGTATCACGTGATGAATCACAATATCAGGTATCACATGATGAATCACAATATCAAGTCTGACGTGATAATTCAGTATTTTCACTGTGGTTATATTGTACAATATATAATGTATAAAGGCTGTATCATTTTCTACCTGTTGTAAATCTTTCCGTTGTTCACTGCTTTGTAAAATATACTTTCTGGCAACTTTTCTCCTAATAATGTAATGAAAATAACTCTCGAAGTTATAATCAAGGTGAAGAAGAGCTTGATCATACAGAATGTGTAGAAGACTTGGGAGTCATGGTAAGCACAAATCTAAAGCCAAGACAGCAGTGCCTCAGTGTGCGCAACAAGGCTAACAAATTACTAGGATTTATTTCAAGAAGTATAAGTAACAGAAGTACAAAAGTTATTTTACGTCTCTATACATCACTAGTGAGGCCTCATTTAGATTATGCTGCTCAGTTTTGGTCTCCTTACTACAGGATGGATATAGACTCATTAGAGAACATACAGAAAAAAATGACTAAAATGATTTACTGTATAAGGAATCTCCCGTATGAAGACAGACTTAGAGCCTTGAATCTCCACTCTCTGGAGAGACGTAGAATGAGGGGAGATATCATTGAAGTGTATAAGTGGATGATGGGTATAAACAAAGATGATATTAATAAAGTACTGAGGGTGTCAAACCAGGTAAGAACCAGAAATATTGGATTTAAATTAGATAAATTTAGATTTAGAAAGGACATAAGTAAGTACTGGATTTCAGAGTTGTGGATGCGTGGAACAACCTTCCGAGTAGGGTGATCGAGGCTAGGACCTTGGGTAGCTTTAAAAAGAGATTGGACAAATATATGAGTGGGAGGGGCTGGGTTTGATTGGTGTCGTGGGTACGGGAGTAAATTCTTCAGTAGTTTTGGGTAGGGGTGGTTTTGATAAGTAACTGCCTTGTATGGGCCAGTAGGCCTTCTGCAGTGTTCCTCATTTCTTATGTTCTTATTTGGGTTGCCCTGACCTTGATGTGGTTGTCGGAGGTTGTTTGCGCTTTTTTTTTCCTCTTCGTTCCTTTTCTATTTTTGTTTCATAACACGAGAAAGCTTCATCCAATCGGCTTGAAGTTGATAATGCTGGTGTACGGTAATTAGGCTTAGATTCGGGAAATTTTTGTCACGTGCAGGCGCCCCGAGACAGAAGTTGTAGCACCTGTTTCCAGCGTCCTGTAATGTCTTTGATAACTTACTAAATCCTGTGTGGCGTAGCTTATAATTTTCAGAATAAATTGATTTCTAATTATTTGACGATAGAGGGAAGCTCAGGTGTGTAGGCGCACGCCTATTTTTTTTTTTTTTTTTAGATAATGCTAATTTTGATTGACATTAATTCCATTGATTCCAGTGTAGTAATTTAAAAAAAGGAATCCTGGTAGTATGAGCAATAACTGGAGAATGCCTCTTCTGATCGGCTTGAAATCTTCAGTCTTAGCGTGTTTTGCAGAAAGTAATGTTCGTGTTATTCGTGAGCTGCTTCACAAGTCAGTGTTCTGATTCTGACAAATAAATGTTAACATTGGTTACCATTCAATAGGTAGAGAATGTTTGATGTTATCTTAACATTAACACTGAGACTCTGGTGTTGTTATCTTAACATTAACACTGAGACTCTGGTGTTATCTTAACCTTAACACTGAGACTCTGGTGTTGTTATCTTAACATTAACACTGAGACTCTGGTGTTGTTATCTTAACATTAACACTGAAACTCTGGTGTTGTTATCTTAACATTAACACTGAGACTCTGCTGTTGTTATCTTAACATTAATACTGAGACTCTGCTGTTGTTATTTTAACATTAACACTGAGACTCTGGTGTTGTTGTCTTAACATTAACACTGAGACTCTGGTGTTATCTTAACATTAACAGTGAGACTCTGGTGTTATCTTAACATTAACAGTGAGACTCTGGTGTTGTTATCTTAACCTTAACACTGAGACTCTGGTGTTGTTATCTTAACATTAACACTGAGACTCTGCTGTTGTTATCTTAACATTAACACTGAGACTCTGGTGTTGTTATCTTAACCTTAACACTGAGACTCTGCTGTTGTTATCTTAACATTAACACTGAGACTCTGGTGTTGTTATCTTAACATTAACACAGAGACTCTGGTGTTGTTATCTTAACATTAACACTGAGACTCTGCTGTTGTTATCTTAACATTAACACTGAGACTCTGCTGTTGTTATCTTAACATTAACACAGAGACTCTGGTGTTGTTATCTTAACCTTAACACTGAGACTCTGGTGTTGTTATCTTAACATTAACACTGAGGCTCTGGTGTTGTTATCTTAACATTAACACTGAGACTCTGGTGTTGTTATCTTAACATTAACACTGAGACTCTGCTGTTGTTATCTTAACATTAACACTGAGACTCTGGTGTTGTTATCTTAACATTAACACAGAGACTCTGGTGTTGTTATCTTAACCTTAACACTGAGACTCTGCTGTTGTTATCTTAACATTAACACTGAGACTCTGGTGTTGTTATCTTAACATTAACACAGAGACTCTGGTGTTGTTATCTTAACATTAACACTGAGACTCTGGTGTTGTTATCTTAACATTAACACTGAGACTCTGGTGTTGTTATCTTAACATTAACACAGAGACTCTGGTGTTGTTATCTTAACATTAACACTGAGACTCTGGTGTTGTTATCTTAACATTAACACTGAGACTCTGGTGTTGTTATCTTAACATTAACACTGAGACTCTGGTGTTGTTATCTTAACATTAACACTGAGACTCTGCTGTTGTTATCTTAACATTAACACTGAGACTCTGCTGTTGTTATCTTAACATTAACACAGAGACTCTGGTGTTATCTTAACATTAACACAGAGAGTATAAGGGTGACGTCATACAAGTTTACACTGTTAAAAAAAAAGTTGGAATTGTTGGATTGAGAAAAATTATTGCATAATGCTGTTTCCGATGGGTTTCAAACTTCCATTGTTGATGAGCTTTGTTAAAAGAAATTTTCACTTTGAGCTTTGTAAATTGGCAGTTTTATTAAATAAATTGGTGTCCATGTATTAGCTATAGAATGGTTCTCCAGGTCGGTTTCAAACGTTAAGTCTTGGTCTTTCTTAAGTGAAGTATTTTTTTTTTTTTACTCTATTTAGGCTTTGTTCCAATCTCCTAATTTTGATTTTTTTTTATCATATTGAACATTCTTAAAAAAGCAAAATCAGATGCTTTTCTTAAGAGGATTGAGGAAAATTTTCAGTAGTATTTTGAAAAAAAAAATAGAATTAAAATTCTCATTTGTTTTTAATACTGATGAGTTTGATAAAGCCTTGAATACAACACAGTTGTCCTCAAATATTTAAGTTATACCATAAATTAAGGAAAGATCGTGGACAGCACCTTACGGAACGAAGTAAATGTGATAGTAATTATGGACAAGGTGGATTATATTGGGGAAAATAACAGTGACACTAACGTGGCCCGTAAACTCTTAGTGCAGATACGTTCATCTGAGTCATTACACAGGTTGTTGTGAAATATCTGGAGCCTCTGTGAGAAGAAATAACTGTGACCTTGTTGGTGGTTATCCTAAGTTGATATCATGTAGTTTTATGTGTACACAACATGTGTGTGTCGTGAAGAACATTATACAAATATCATGCTATGTACACATAGTTTACTTAAAGTATACTTAATTACTTATAAACATATTTAAACATTATCGACTGCTGTTCAATCTTGCTTTGATTTAGATTATTTATTGCAGCGTCATACAAAGTTTGTAGAGAGATGGTTGAAATTTAGGTGTGCCTGCAGGAAGTTCCTTGGTATGTAGAGTATTTCAAGCAAGAGAAAAACTTGATTGATTTCCGTCTACGTTTCAATTTGCCTTTATTTTTCATGGAAGAGGCCGGGTAAATTGAAATATGGATTGTCATGCAATAAATTGTGAGTGCCTCATCCGACTGCCTTTACCCTCAACACTAACAGTTTGGTAATGCACATTCCGAGCGGCTTCAAACTTGATGTGCTGATGTGTTGACGTTTGACATAATAAGAGAAGTCCTTTGCAGTTTGGCTTTTTTATAAATAACTTGTCAGAGAAAACTGAATCAAGTGTATCACTGTTCGATCATTGTTGTTGGCAGATGATCTGACATTAATGAGGAGGGTAACACCTCTCCTTGCACACTATGTAGGAACACACACACACACACACACACACACACACACACACACACACACACACACACACACACACACACACACACACACACACACACACACTGTGTACGTCAGGCCCATACTGAAGTATGCAGCACCAGTTTGAAACCCACACCTGGCCAATCACGTCAAGAAGTTAAAGAAAGTACAAAGGTTTGTAACAAGGTTAGTTCCGGAGCTCAGGGGAATGTCCTACGAAGAAAGGTTGAGGGAAATCGGACTGACGACACTGGAGGATAGGATGTAGTGGAGGCAGGAACCATACATAGCTTTAAGACGAGGTATGACAAAGCTCAGGAAGCAGAGAGGGGACCTAGTAGCCATCAGTGAAAAAGCGGGGCCAGGAGCCGAGTCTCGACCCCTGCAACCACAATTAGGTGAGTACACAGCGTAGTAGGGACACCGCGTGCGCGAGTCAACATTTAAGGCTCCGTGAATATAAGTGTTTTTGAGGGCTACCCAAGGGTACTGCAGGGGTCATTAAGTGTGTCAGGGTAGTGAACAATTCTTGAAGCGATTTACAAGTTGCCCTGAGCCACATAGTGTGGGTAGAGCCACAATTCTATAAGTGAACTAGAGAGTGATACCTGGTTGGTGCAAATCAGAGTGGGCAGGCCTAGTGTGCTCAGGCGACGTTGCCAAATGTGCACTCAAGAAAGATAAAGTGAAATGTATGACCAGTGAAAGATATGGTGTATAAGTTATACTATATATCGACAAGAAACTGAAGTGGATATACGCCAGGACATCACAACCAGTTAGACAATCTACAGGATGCTACAGGCTACATCGCAAGTATCTCACCTATGCGTAGTTTGCAGGGAGTCACGTGAGAATTCCATTTTACCACCAAGCTGTTTGTGACCGGTCCAACTCTCCTAGTATGATAAAGAATATGATAACAAGTACTCAATAACAAATAGTAATTAGTAATTTATAGTAGAACAAGGTGAGCAGACAGGTGTTTATTAGACTAGGAAGAAGTATAAGCATAGAGGATATAATCAAGTAGGTGGGTGTGCTTCAGGTCGGGTCGAGGAGCACTGTAAACCACGTGTCGCTCGTAAACTACAAATAAGAACATAAGAACATAAGAACGAAGGAACACTGCAGAAGGCCTACTGGCCCATGCGAGGCAGGTCCAAGTCTCCTACCGGCTTAAGCCAATGCACCCAACCTAGTCAGGTCAGGTCACATTGACTTAAGGGAGGAACACGGCAACCGACCTGGTAGCACAAGCTATCAGGTCTAACTCACACCCACCCACATCTACTCATGTATTTATCCAACCTATTCTTAAAGCTACACAACGTTCTAGCCTCTATAACGGTACTTGGGAGTTTGTTCCACTCATCCACAACTCTATTACCAAACCAGTACTTTCCTATATCCTTCCTGAATCTGAATTTTTCCAACTTAAAACCATTGCTGCGAGTCCTGTCTAGGCTAGATATTTTCAGCACACTATTTACATCCCCTTTATTTATTCCTGTCTTCCATTTATACACCTCAATCATATCCCCCCTAATTCTACGTCTTTCTAGAGAGTGCAGTTTCAGGGCCCTTAGTCTATCCTCATAGGGAAGGTTTCTGATACATGGGATCAACTTTGTCATCCTCCTTTGTACATTTTCCAGAGAATTTATATCCATTCTGTAATACGGTGACCAAAACTGTGCAGCATAATCTAAATGAGGCCTAACCAAGGATGTATAGAGTTGAAGAACAACCTGAGGACTCCTATTATTTATGCTTCTTGATATGAAGCCAAGGATTCTATTAGCTTTATTGCGAACACTTATGCACTGTTGTCTTGGTTTCAGATTACTGCTAACCAGAACTCCTAAATCTTTTTCGCAATCCGTAATATTAAGATCTACATTATTTAGTTTATATGTGGCATGGTTGTTGTCCTGTCCAACATTTAGAACTTTGCATTTGTCTATATTAAACTGCATCTGCCACTTCTCCGACCACTGCATCAGTCTATTCAAATCTTCCTGGAGTGCTCGAATGTCCTCGTCAGAATGAATTCGACGGCCTATTTTGGTGTCATCGGCAAACTTGCCGATGTCGCTCTTTATGCCCTCATCTATGTCGTTTATGTAGATTGTGAACAGCAGGGGGCCCAACACTGACCCCTGTGGAACACCGCTCGTAACGCTTCCCCACTCTGATTTCTCCCCATTTATGCAAACTCTCTGCTGCCTATTTGTTAACCATGCCTCTATCCAGGAAAAAATTTCTCCTCCTATTCCATGTGCTTTAATTTTCCTCAACAGTCTCTGATGTGGGACCCTGTCAAAAGCCTTACTGAAGTCCATATACACAATATCATGTTCATTACCATGATCTACCTCCTCAAATACCTTAGTGAAAAAAGTTAATAAATTCGTAAGGCAGGAACGCCCCTTTGTAAAACCATGCTGAGATTCGTTGATTAATTTATGCTTTTCAAGGTGGCTACGAACTGCCTCGGCAATTATTGATTCCATAAATTTTCCCACTATGGAGGTCAGGCTTATTGGTCTATAGTTCGAAGCTAAGGACCTGTCACCTGTTTTGAAAATAGGTATCACATTTGCCATTTTCCACTTATCTGGCACCATGCCAGTTTGTAGTGATATGTTGAAAAGATTAGCCAAAGGTGTGCTAAGCTCCTCTTTACATTCCTTTAGAACCCTTGCATACAGTTCATCAGGGCCTGGGGATTTGTTAGGTTTTAATTTATCTATTTGCCTAAGGACCATGTCACTTGTGACCCTAATAGTGCACAGTTTATTATCGTCCTGTTCTACATAATTTTTCATTACTGGAATATCGCTGGTATCCTCCTGTGTAAAAACTGAGAGGAAGTATGTGTTAAAAATTCTACACATTTCCTTATCACTGTCAGTGAGCTGACCCGAGGAACTTTTGAGTGGGCCTATCTTGTCCCTGATCTTACTTCTGTATACCTGAAAGAATCCTTTTGGGTTAGTCTTCGATTCTCTTGCAACTTTAACCTCATAATCTCTTTTTGCTTTTCTAATTCCCTTTTTTATTTCTCTCTTTAACTGAATATATCGATTTCTCAATTGCCCCTCTCCTCTTTTGATTTGCCTATATATGCCTCTCTTTTGACCAATCAGATATTTTAATCTATTGTTCATCCATTTAGGATCATTTTTGTTTGATCTGATTTCCCTATTTGGAACATAATTTGACTGAGCAGCTAGAACTATGCCCTGGAAAGCATCATATCGGCAACCATCACCACCTACCTGACCCTTAGTCAGGTCATTCCAGTTCAGCCCACCTAAGTAATTTTTCAGTCCTATGAAATCAGCCAAGCGAAAGTCAGGGACGGAGACTTGATTGCCATTATTAGGGGAATTCCATGATATATTAAAACTGAGTGATTTGTGATCACTTTCCCCAAGCTCATCATTAACCTCAAGATTATTAATTAGTGTTTCCCTACTGGCAAGAACCAAGTGAAGGAGGTTATTTCCCCTAGTTGGCTCTGTCACAAACTGTTTTAAAAAACAATCCTGGATCGTATCAAGAAAGTCACCTGACACTAAATTTTCTGTCAAATTGCTCCAGTCAATCTGTCTATAGTTGAAATCTCCCATTAGCACAACATTTTCGTATGTAGATGCCTTACGAATTTCGTCCCATAGAAGTTTACTGCACTCCCTATCAAGATTTGGGGCCCTGTAAATCACACCCAAAATTAGTTTTTCTCGGCCCTCGAGAAGCTGTAACCAAACAGATTCAGTGGCTGACGCTTCTAATTTAATATCTTGTCTAACACAACAATTTAAATTGTCTCTGACATACATCGCTACTCCACCACCTTTCCTGTTGACCCTGTCAGTGTGGAATAATTTATAGCCTTGTATGTGACATTCAGAGGGCATCTCTCTATCTTTCAGATTGAGCCAGGTCTCTGTTATAGCAATAATATCTATGTTTCCTGCACTTGCAATTAATCTTAGCTCATCTATCTTATTTCTTACACTCCTGCTATTAGTATAGTAAACCTTAAGGGAGCTAGTCCCTTGCTGCCCTCTGCTGTCCCCCTTTGTTTGCTGACCTGATCTATTGTCTTTATTTATAACTTCATGCTGAATGCCTTTTATACATTTACTGTTTCCAACCCAAGTGTTGCAACCTGCTTGTTTCCCACACACACCCATACCTCTATCTTCCATCAGTTTAAAATCATAGGCATTTCACCAATGGCCTTCTCAATCGAGTCTGCAAGTGCTACCACCCCAGCCCCAGAGAGATGTACCCCATCACTTGCATACATATCATGTTTGCCATAAAAGTTGTTCCAGTTGTCAATGAATGGGATTGCAAGTTCCTTGCAGTATCTGTCTAGCCAGCAATTTACACCAATTGCCCTAGACAACCATTCATTTCCTACTCCCCTTCTAGGCAAGATGCTACATATGATTGGGATCCCTCCCTTAGACTTAATGAAATCTATAGCTGACCTGTACTTATCTAGCAGCTCTTCTCTCCTACCCTTCCCAATATCATTTCCACCAGCACTGAGGCAGATAATGGGCTTGTTCCCATTACCTGACATGATATTATCCAGCCTGTTGACAATGTCCCCAACACCAGCTCCAGGGAAGCACACTCTATCTCTCATCTTCTTATTCCTATTACAAAAAGCACGGTCAATATATCTTACCTGAGAGTCACCAACCACAAGAATGCGCTTACCTCCATTAGCAGGGGCAGTAGTACCCTTACCTTCACTGGCCACTGAAGTACATTCATCCTGAAGAACAGACTCATATAGTTACACACAACACTCCTAGTATGATAAAGAATAGGATATCAGGTACTCAGTAACGAATAGCAATTGGTAATTTCTAGTAGAAAAGGGCGAGCAGACAGGTGAAGTATAGAATAAATAAACTGGAGGGCGGGTGTGGGTAGGTCAGGTGTGAGTCAGGTCAAGCCAGGTAGAGAAGCACTGTAGACTGTCACACGCAGACTCCACATACACACTCATACACCATAACATACAATCCTACCACTACTATTCACACAAACCCCCCACACACATGATAGCAGGGCAAAGCTACTGATCATGGGTGACTTCAACCACAAGGAAATCGACTGGGAGAAACTGGAGCCACATGGAGGCCCAGAAACGTGGAGGGCTAAGATGATGGAGGTGGTGCTGAAAAACCTCGTGCACCAACATGTAAGGGACACTACCAGAGAGAAAGAAGAGGATGAACCAGCAAGACTGGACCTAATATTCACGTAAAGTAGTGCAGACATTGAAGACATCACATATGAGAGACCCCTCGGGGCCAGTGATCATGTGGTTCTGAGCTTTGAATACATAGTTACAAGTGGAGAGGGAAGCAGGAAGGGCAGGACGAATGAAGCCAAACTACATAAGAGGGGACTACACAGGCATGAACAATTTCCTACACGGCGTTCAGTGGGACAGAACTGGCAGGGAAGTCAGTAAACGAGATGATACATTTTGTTCCACATATCCCAAGGAAGCTGAGGAGAGGTTTGTACCCAACGGTAACAGAAATAACGAGAAAGCCAGGATGAGCCCTTAGTTCACCCAAAGCTGCAAGTGGCCAAAACCAAGTGTGCTAGAGAATGGAAGAAGTATATAAGGCAAAGGACCCAGGAGAATAAGGAGAGAAAGCTGTAGAGCCAGAAATGAATATGCACAAGTAAGAAGGGAGGCCCAACAACAATATGAAAATGACACAGCAGTAAAAGCCAAATCTGACCCGAAGCTGTTGTACAGCCACATCAGGAGGAAAACAGTCAAGGTTCAGGTAATCGGGCTAAGGAAGGAAGAAGGAAAAATCACAAGAAATAACCACGAAGTATGTGAGGAACTCAACATGAGATTCAAAGAAGTGTTCACAGAGGAGACAGCAGGGACTCCAGAAAGATGTAGAGGTGGGGTACACCATAAAGTGTTGGACACAATACATACAACCGAGGAAGAAGTGAAGAGGCTTCTTAGTGAGCTAGATGCCTCAGAGGCGATGGGAGCCGGATAACATTTCCATGGGTCATGAGATAGGGAGCAGCAGCACCGTGTACCCCTAACAACAATATTCAACACATCTATCGAAACAGGCCACTACCTGAGGCATGGAAGACAGCAAATGTAGTCCCAATTTTTAAAAAAAAGGAGATAGTCACAAAGCATTAAACTACAGACCAGTGTTACTGATATGCATAGTATGCAAAGTCTTGGAGAAGATTATCAGGAGAAGGGTGGTAGAGCACATATAAAGGAATAAGTTGATCAACGACAGCCAGCACGGTTTCAGAGACGGGAAATCCTGCGTCATAAGCCTATAGGAGTTCTATGACAGGGTGACAGCAGTAAGACAAGAAAGAGAGGGGTGGTTAGATTGCATTTTCGTGGACTGTAAAATGGCATTTGACACAGTTCCACACAAGAGATTAGTGCAAAAGTTGGAGGACCAGGCAGGGATAACAGGGAAGGCACTGCAATGGATCAGGGAATACTTGTCAGGAAGACAACAGTGAGTCATGGTAAGTGGTGAGGTGTCAGAGTGGGCGCCTGTGACGAGTGGGGTTCCACAGGGGTCAGTCCTAAGACCGGTGCTGTTTCTGGTATTTGAGAACAGGACAGAAGGAATAGGATCCGAAGTATCCTGTTTGCAGATGATGTGAAGTTGATGAGAAGAACCCAGTTGGACGAGGACCAGGCAGAACTACAAAAGGATCTGGACAGGCTACAGGCCTGGTCCAGCAACTGGCTCCTGGAGTTCAACCTCACCAAGTGCAAAGTCATGAAGATTGGGGAAGGGCAAAGAAGACCGCAGACGGAGTACAGTCGAGGGGGCCAGAGACTACAAACCTGACTGAAGGAAAAAGATCTTGGGGTGAGTATAACACCAGGCACATCTCTTGAGGCGCACATCAACCAAATAACTGCTGCAGCACACGGGCGCCTAGCAAACATTAGAGCAGCATTCCGATAAGTTAAGGAATTGTTCAGGACCCTATACACTGTGTATGTCTGGCCCATCTTGGAGTATACAGCACCAGTTTGGAACCCACACCTAGCCAAGCACGTAAGGAAACTAAAGTGCAAAGGTTTGCAACAAGACTAGTCCCAGAGCTACGGGGTATGTCCTACGAGGAGAGATTAAGGGAAATCGACCTGACGACACTGGAGGACAGAACAGATAGGGAGGACATGATAACGACATATAAAATACTGAGAGGAATCGACAAGGTGAAGAGAGAGAGAATGTTCCAGAGATTGGACACAGCAACAAAGGGTCACGGGTAGAAGTTGAAAACTCAGATGAATCACAGGGCTGTTAGGAAGTATTTCTTCAGTCACAGAGTAGTCAGGAAGTGAAATAGTTTGGGAAGTAATGTAGTGGAGGCAGGATCCATTCATAGCTTTAAGAAATGGTATGATAAAGCTCATGGAGCAGGAAGAGTGACCCACTAGCGGCCGGTGAAGAGGGGGGCCAGGAGCTGTGACTCAACCCCTGCAACCACAACTAGGCGAGTACACAGACCCACACACACCTTTCTCCCCCCACCTCTCTCCCACTCCCTTCCCTGATCCCACCCTCTCTCACCCTCCTCCTCCCCCCTCTCCCTCTTTCTCCCTTTCCCTCTCCCATTCTCTTTCACCCTTTGCTCCTCTCTCCTCATATTCCCCCTTCTTTCCCCCTCTCCACCTCTCTCCCATTTCCCCAGTCTCCAGTTTCTCCTCTCCCCCTTCTGCCCTCCCCCCCCCCACGCACTCAGGCAATCACACCACAAAACAACCACACACAAATACATAGTTTTCCATTCTGTGTCATCTAAAAAAAATGGGTTGCCAGAGAGCAGGGACGGAAAACCAGGGGACTGGAGGATGAGTCTGAAAAGGAAGATTAGGCAGCAGAGCTCATGAAAAGGGAACATGAGTGGGGAAGGAAGTTAGAAGAGCTTAGCATGAAGTGGAGGAGAGGATAGCTGCAGAGAGCAGTAAGTAGGAGATGCAAGTCACAGCAGCAGAGGCAAAGATACAGAGATTAGAAAAGGAACTAAAAAATCTGAAACAGCATAAAGAACTAAAATGCAATGTGGACATGACAGCAGAAACTGCTACCTCAGTCACAAATTAGGGGACTGTAGAGAACAAAGGAGTGAAACTGTATGCAGAGGCCCAATCAGACCACCGTGGAGTCTGAGAAAAAAAGAGGATCACATCAGGCACAATCAAGGGGAGTGTAGAAAATGAAAGAGCTAAACTATAGGTAGAAGCCTTAACAGACAACAGCAGTGCACAGAGAAAGTTAAGAAGGGAAAACGACAGACCACTGGGCCAGGGTCAACAGAGAGTGAAGAGATTGAAGAAAGGAGGTTTGTTCCCAAGGAAGACACAAGTAATGGGAAGACCAGAACTAGTCCTTGGTTCACCCAAAGGTGTAGGGAGGGAAAAACTAAGTGCACTAGAGAATGGAAAATGTACAGAAGACAAAGGACCCAGGAAAATAGAGATTAGCCAAAGAGTCAGAAACGAATATGCACAGTTAAGAAGGGAGGCTCAGCGACAATACGAAAATGACATAGCATCAAAAGTGAAGTCTGACTCGAAGCTGTTGTATAGTAACATCAGGAGGAAAACAACAGTCAAGGACCAGGCAAACAGGCTGAGGAAGGAAGGTGGGGAGTTCACAAGAAATGACCAAGAGGTATGTGAGGAGCTCAACATGAGATTTAAAGAAGTATTTACAGTGGAGATAGGAAAGACTCCAGGAATTCAGATTAGGGAGGTACACCAACAAGTGCTGGATGAAATACACACAGCTGAGGAGGAGGTGAAGAAGCTATGTGAACTTGATACCACAAAGGCGGTGGGACCAGACAGCATCTCTTCGTGGGTCCTTAGAAAGGGAGCAGAGATGCTGTGTGTGCCACTAACAAAAATCTTCAACACATTCTTTGAAACTGGGCAACTGCCTGAGGTATGGAAGATGGCAAATGTAGTCCCAATTTTTAAGAAAGGAGACAGACAAGAGGCATTAAACTACAGACCTGTGTCACTGACGTGTATAGTATGCAAAGTCATGGAAAAGATGATCAGGAGGAGAGTGGTGGAGCACCTAGAAAGAGACAAGCTTAGAAACGACAACCAGCACGGTTTCAGGGAAGGAAAATCCTGTGTCACAAAGCTACTGAAGTTTTATGACAAGGTAACAGAAGACACGAGAGAGAGGGGTGGATAGACTGCATTTTCTTGGACTGCAAGAAGGCCTTCGATACAGTTCCTCACAAAAGGTTAATGCAAAAGCTAGAGGATCAGGCACACACAACAGGAAAGGCACTGCAATGGATCAGAGAATATCTGACAGGGAGGCAACAACGAGTCATGGTACGTGAAAAGGTGTCAGAGTGGGCGCCTGTGACGAGCGGGGTTCCACAGGGGTCAGTCGTAGGACCTGTGCTGTTTTTGGTATATGTGAATGTCATAACGGGAGGGATAGACTCAGAAGTGTCCCTGTTTGCAGATGATGTGAAGTTAATGAGAAGAATTAAATCGGTCGAGGATTATGCAGGACTACAAGGAGACCTGGACAGGCTACAAGCCTGGTCCAGCAACTGGCTCCTTGAATTTAACCCCACCAAATGCAAAATCATGAAGATCGGGGAAGGGCAAAGAAGACCGCAGACAGAGTATATTCTAGTTGGCCAAAGACTGCAAACCTCACTCAAGGAAAATGATCTTGGGGTGAGTATAATACCGAGCACATCTGAGGCGCACATCAATCAGATAACTGCTGCAGCATACGGGCGTCTGGCAAACGTAAGGATAGCGTTCCGATACCTCACTAAGGAATCGTTCAAGACTAGTCCCAGAGCTATGTAGAAAGGTTAAGGGAAATCTACCTGACTACACTGGAGGACAGGAGAGTCACGGGAGACATGATAAGGACATATAAAATACTGCGAGGAATTGACAAGGTGGACAAAGACAGGATGTTCCCGAGATGGGACACAGAAACAAGGGGTCACAGTTGGAAGTTGAAGACTCCTGAGAGTCAAAGGGATGTTAGGAAGCATTTTTTTTCAATCATAGAGTTGTCAGAAGTGGAATAGCCTAGAAAGCGACGTAGTGGAGGCAGGAACCATACCTAGTTTTAAGACGAGGTAAGATAAAGCTCATGGTGCAGGGAGAGAGAGTGGACCTAGTAGCGATCAGTGAAGAGGCGGGGCCAGGAGCTATGAACCGACCCCTGAAACCACAAATAGGTGAGTACACACAAGCAAATACATATTAAATATAAACAAAAACGTTAAAAATGAGGACATGAGGGAATTATAGTGTTATAAGTATATACAAATTTAACAAGACCTGCTAGAGGAAGAGAGGGAAAATAATTTCTTCTCACATACTGTTGAGAGCTCCAGTGATGGGAAATCAGGAAGAAAATTTTTTGGTGAGTAAGAGGGTCATAAAAATCCATCAAATAATTAGAAAAGAGGATGAAATCCATATTAAAACAAATGTGGAAAAGTTTAACAGTGAGAATAAGATATTTCTGAATATTTTCTATACTAATATTACTGGAGGAGTCTCGGAAAGACTAGAAATAAGATTTATCACAGATGAAAAGGAACATGATGTATTTTTTGTCTTACTGTAACCAAACTGGAAAAAAATATTTTAGATGAGGTTGTATTTGACAGAAGAGGAACGTTAGGTTAGGTCAGGTTGGTCAGGTAACACAAGTGTTTCCTGACGCGGGTCTTAGATGATCACCAGCTGTTGGAGCTTTTGGTCATCTGACCGAGGCCTTCCGCTGGCTTACCGGTCCACCCCTTTAAAAATTATGGTCATAATTATAAACAATTAGATTGTAAGAAAGGTAATTACAAAGTTTTAAAACAGTATTTTGAAGATATTAAGCTTAACAGTATATTACAAGGTCAGATGTAAGTAATTTATGCAAGGAACTCTGCACTATACTGAAAAATGGAATTAATCAGTTTATTCTAAAAAGGAATCCAAGACAGAATATTAACGAATGGTTTAACAGAAGGTGTCCAAGAGCTATAAAGAAAGTGCTCGGAGTCATTATAGGAAGGAGGACAATAATGATAATTCAGAAGCTAGAAGTCAGTATAGTAATGTAAGGAGAGAGGAACAAACTTAGGAAGGAAATGGCAGAAAAGATCAACATAGAACTAAAGTAAATTAAATGGTAGACAAATTAAATGGTAGACAAATTAAATGGTAGACAAATTAAATGGTAGACAAATTAAATGGTAGACAAATTAAATGGTAGACAAATTAAATGGTAGACAAATTAAATGGTAGACAAACCATAAATGGCAGAACCACTGATGTTCATGTTACTAGATGCTAATAGGAAAAAAACTAGAAGAGATGGGATCACCTTGAGTTTGAAAAAATGTGCAGTATAATGCTATTTATTTGTTTTGTTTATATTTCACGACAGGAAGGTAGAGTAACACACGTGGAAGATGACATGTCTTGTGACTATATTTAAAAAAAAATGTAAAATGAAAGGCACATTAAACTACAAGTCAGTTTCATTGACAAGTGTAATAATTTTAGAGAAGTGGGATCCTGCACGTACTGTATGTAGTAAAGAAAATGTGTGTTGAGTACTGAATATGGAATACCAGAAACATTGCACTGCTCCTGTACATACATACGGGGAATTTCTCTCTCTCATACTTTCTCTCATTCTCTCATATTCTCTCTCTCTCTCATACTCGTATTCTCTTTCTCGTTCTCTCTCACGTCCTTCCTTCCTGCAGCAGCAGTACTCACCTTGTACATGAGGCGTCCGCCAAAGTCACAACAATGACACAGCTGGGATTGTTACCTGAGTGTGACCACCACTATCACCACTGTAATCACCACCACTACCACCTCCAGCACCACCAGCACGTGCGCTACCTCTATATCCTATCATTATCTTCATCATTTATCATTACCTCGCCACTACCTCCACTCAGTGCCTCCACTCATTCCTCCACCCATCTATCCCCTCCGCCTCGCACTTACCCACCCTTCACTTGCCTGGACTTATCCCCAACCCTCCCCACCTTCCCCACCACTTCACCTCCACATCTTCCTCCATTTAGTAATCAACATAGACCATTTCCTCACTTTACCTTTGAAAGATTATACTTAACAGATATATCCTCAGAATACACAAAATCTGTGGATGAAGGAAATCAACCCCGGCAGTTAACACGACCATCAGGAGCCACAGACATCAACACTACACTCGTAAGACGGAAAGCTAGTACGTCCAGAGTGGTTCTCTTACAATCTGCTACCCATACAATTATCTGAATTATAATTGAACAATATTGTCTCCTTAAAAAGAAGAAAGATGGTGCAAAGATAGTGCAGAGGGAGATGGTACAGAGGAAAGATGGTATAGAGTAAATTTGGTAGAGAGGTGGGTGGGAAGGGAAGTAGCAGGACCGGGAGCACTGGCTCGGGTAATTGCGGAAAGTTCGGGAGTCCGGGCAAGCTGGAAGTAATCGGAAGTGAACGATTAGAGTGGCCGGTAGTGGCAACCCGGGTTTTATGCGGGTCCTTACTCTCTCTTGTGTGTGTGTGTGTGTGTGTGTGTGTGTGTGTGTGTGTGTGTGTGTGTGTGTGTGTGTGTGTGTGTGTGTGTGTACTCACCTAGTTGAGGTTGCGGGGGTCGAGTCCGAGCTCCTGGCCCCTCCTGTGTGTGTGTGTGTGTGTGTGTCTTGCAGGAGAGAGTTCCCGGGTGTTGCAGGACAGAGTTCCCGGGTGTTGCAGGAGAGAGTTCCCGGGTGTTGCAGGAGAGAGTTCCCGGGTGTTGCAGGACAGAGTTCCCGGGTGTTGCAGGACAGAGTTCCCGGGTGTTGCAGGACAGAGTTCCCGGGTGTTGCAGGAGAGAGTTCCCGGGTGTTGCAGGAGAGAGTTCCCGGGTGTTGCAGGAGAGAGTTCCCGGGTGTTGCAGGAGAGAGTTCCCGGGTGTTGCAGCAGATAGTTCCCAGGTGTTGCAGCAGTTAGTTCTCGGGTGTTGCAGCAGGTACATCCAGGGTGTTGCAGCAGGTACATCCCGGTTGTTGCAGCAGGTACATCCCGGGTGTTGCAGCAGGTACATCCCGGTTGTTGCAGCAGGTACATCCCGGTTGTTGCAGCAGGTACATCCCGGGTGTTACAGCAGGTACATCCTGGGTGTTGCAGCAGGTACATCCTGGGTGTTGCAGCAGGTACATCATGGGTGTTGCAGCAGGTACTGCCTGGGTGTTGCAGCAGGTACATCCCGGGTGTTGCAGCAGGTACTGCCTGGGTGTTGCAGCAGGTACATCCTGGGTGTTGCATCATGTACATCCCGGGTGTTGCAGCAGGTACTGCCTGGGTGTTGCAGCAGGTACATTCTGGGTGTTGCAGCAGGTACATCCTGGGTGTTGCAGCAGGTACTGCCTGGGTGTTGCAGCAGGTACATCCCGGGTGTTGCAGCAGGTACATCCCGGGTGTTGCAGCAGGTACTGCCTGGTTGTTGCAGCAGGTACATCCTGGGTGTTGCAGCAGGTACTGCCTGGGTGTTGCAGCAGGTACATCCCGGGTGTTGCAGCAGGTACTGCCTGGGTGTTGCAGCAGGTACTGCCTGGGTGTTGCAGCAGGTACATCCCGGGTGTTGCAGCAGGTACTGCCTGGGTGTTGCAGCAGGTACATCCCGGGTGTTGCAGCAGGTACATCCCGGGTGTTGCAGCAGGTACATCCTGGGTGTTGCAGCAGGTACTGCCTGGGTGTTGCAGCAGGTACATCCCGGGTGTTGCAGCAGGTACATCCCGGGTGTTGCAGCAGGTACTGCCTGGTTGTTGCTACCTACCCATCAGTGTACATCAGCTTGTACAAGGGAACCCGAGTTCGCCAGAATTTGTTTCCTTTGTTGTGAATCTGAGCATCAGTTTCTTCCTCACACTCTAATGTATTTAAGAGATCCTCTGTAGGTCGAGGGAAGACACCCACATACATTATTCTAATCCCAACTATATACACAGACATGGCAAAAAAAAAAAAGTGTGCTGAGCAAAACTTTGTTAATAGATATCGGTTCGCTGTAAGGTGTTTAAAATGCAACGTCGTGTGTAGACTTGAAGGCAAGTCTTGCTATGTGACACATAGCTAGACAGAATTAAGTGCAAAATAATCTATTTCCACAAGTACGTGATAAAACTTAAACAGACCTAGTTGATGTCAGTGACATAGTATACAGAAAACCCCTGGTTATGCAGAGCATTTAGGGGAACTTAAGCCAATTTTTGTCCCCAGGATACGACCCACATCAGTCGGTTAACCTTCAGGTACCTAATTACTGTTAGGTAAACAGGGACAGCAGATGTCTTAAGGAAACACATAGATTATCTATAGCAGCATATAACCTGTTAGTTTCGTCCCCTTGTAATCCGTGTTAGCACGATTGGTGCTATTTTCACTTTTCGTCTTAAATAATGGAAAATGAGAAGGCAGGAGTATGAAGAGAGGAGCGGCAGGAAGCAGGAAGTGGGGTCATGGTGGTAGGTTGAGCACACCCCCAGGCACGGAACGCTGGCTATCATGGTGACGGCGGCACCTTATGCTCTGTCCTGGCATAAAACCCACCATCACAGGGTCAACGCTCGCCTAGGTGAAGGTTCAAGCAGCAGGTGCTGTGCACAAGTCATAGTTTACATGCCACCTTTTTTCACCTGATGATACTTGTACCCAACAATCCCTGTTGATTAACGTGATGTTATTTCGTTGTCATTCTGTTCCAGTTTTTACTGTGGTAATCTTGCGTTGTGCTGTAGGAAAATGAGACAGACTTTCTACATTTAAATCAGGTCTAAGTATCAGTTTAGTATCAAAGCTAGATACAAGGTGCTCGAAGACCCAGCACATGGAGAGTACATATCGTATCGTAACGCATTGTTTGCCTTTGTTTCAGTGATAGTTGAACAAAAGAATGGTGCTCACATTGCAGAATTTACCATAGATGACTCGTGTCAGTCTCTATCTTTGTCAGGTTACTGAAGTTCAGTTTGAGGTATTTTCGCGATTGTCCTTAAACTAAGATCTGACAACCCTTAAAACATTATCTGCTGCCTTTTTGAGGGCCTGTGCGTCAGCCAGTTCATCAGTTCTATCATGCACTTGACCAGTGTGAGGGGGAATTCACTAAAGGTGTACTCTGACTACACTGTCTACAATACTGTCATACCTGTGTCTGGCTTCTGACGCAAGTTATGGTTTAATATCATTATTATGCACCCCATACCATCCTGTGGACGGTAGTCAAAATGATTACAGAGGTACATAATGGGTCCAGGGACTGGACCTCAAAGTTTTGATAGCAGAATAAGTTACAAAGGTAATGAACCATTCACACGTCCACACCTGATGACAATTGCAATGAGTTATTAATGCAAATATTAGCTTCATTTACATTGAGAAAAGTCAGGGTATTTTTCCATAATGGTCTGTAATAAACCATTGTGGATAAAATACTTTGACATAGTTGAACATTTCTGAGTGAGTTGTCTCTGAATTTATTAATCTGATCGCGCTCCAGTACATGATAACGCAATGTGTGACAATAGTCCATCTCGCAAAGTTTACATTTCGTTTTATCTGCATCATAGCTCAAACCGAACTGTTTGCTATACGGGTTGTGAGTTTCCGAATTATGAATTAGAATATTTATATATATATATATATATATATATATATATATATATATATATATATATATATATATATATATATATATATATATATATATATATTATATATATAATAAAATGGAGTAGCCCACCATTTCTTTGAACCGTAAATTCGTTTTCTCTAACGCGTCGTCAGTTAATAGAAAATGGTTCGCTTTTAGGGATGATACATATATATTGTTTATAGTTAGTCCTTTTGTTGAATGTTAGTTTGTATTTGGGGCAATGCACAGATTGTTTTGCAAACATACTCATAATATTTTGCCATATTTTTGAGGGCGCATACATGCTTCGGCTACAGACATGTAGAACATAATCTAGATTTAACCTAAGATAACTGAATAAAGTCGTTCTAAGGTAACTCCCGTGTTGTCTAGTGGCTAGGATACGCGGCTCTCACCCGCGAGGCCCGGGTTCGATTCCCGGCACGGGAAGTATTTTTTTTTAATTCCTGCAGTGGTTAGTGGCTCAAGTAGTAGGGTTGTAAGTTAAGACCTCTGTCCTTAAAGATTTAAGTTATACCATGAATTAAAGGAAGATCCTAGACCTCACCTTACGAAATAAAATAAATGCGATAGTAATTATGGACAAGGTAAGTAAGTTTATTCAGGTATACACAAATACAGTTACATAGAATTATCATACATAGCAACATATGTGTAGAGAACCTACGATAACCCAAAAAAAGTCAGTGACTTATTTCCATTGGGGTCCCTAGATTATAGTGGAAAAATGAACATGTTATTAGCAGACGGGGGTACTAACGTGCCTATTAACTTGTGGGAGTAAACAGTGAGGGAAGAACAGCAGGTTGGGGACCAGAGAAACCAAAATTCTGAAGAGGACACTTTGCAGCGAGAAGATGATTCCTTAATGCAGTACAGTGGAAGGAAAGTTGAGGAATGAGATGATAAAGTACCTAGGTGGAAGGTGCCGTCAAGCATAGGACTTAATTCAACCAAAGATGGAAAGACGAAATGAAAAAAAAATAGATAGCGAAGGATAGAAGAAAACGGTGAAGTGAGCAATAGAGCTTAGGTTGTCATGAAGTGTTTCCTGACGCGGGTCTTGCTCATGTGATGACCCACAGCTGAAGCTTATGGTCATCAGACAGAAACCTTCCGCTGGCTTACCGGTCCACCCCTATAAAATTATGGCTATAATTATAACCACTGGTAAGTTTAGTAGAGCCAGAAACTAATATGCAAGGGTGAGGAAGGAAGGTGAGTGTCTGTACGAGAGTGACGCTGCAGCAAGTCATGTCTGAACCGGAAATGATTAAGTCACATCAAAATGAAGACGACAGTAAAAACAAGGCAATAAAACTGTAAAAATGAGATAAACTCACGAGAACTGACATAGTCTGTAAGGAGCTGCGCAAACTAATTGAGGTGTTGCTCTTAGTGGAGACAAGAGGCAACACCAGAGTCTCTCGTTACAATAATGATATACAATACCCACAAGATGAGGAATTATACACCTGTGTACCATTTGGGTATGTTTATTTGAAGACACTGCGCCAACCTGTGGCTTTTACATGTCAATATTGAGATGATATACGCATGTTATCTCTGTACTGAAGTGAAAAAAAATGCTTCCGGTGGGTAAAATGTGTTCAGATAAACATATCCAGGTGTTGAACCAGAATTTAAGTGAAACATTGACAGATACAATATGCGCTACACGAGAAGTGAAAAAAAAACCTAACTTATCTGAATATATCAAAGGCAATGGAACCTGACGTGTTCTGCAAGGAGCAGAAGCACTGGAACACTAGTGACAACTTAAGGAATTACTAGAGATCTGGAAGACAGCGAATTTCGTCCCAATATTTAAGAAAGGAGACAGACACGATACACTAAACTACAACAAAAAAATGGTCTGGTGATACCGACATGCGGAAAAAGACATTTATGTGCAGTTCAGGACAGTTATTAGAGGAAACGTTTCGCCACGAGTGACTTCTTCTGAAGCCATTCGTGGCGAAACGTCTCCCGTATTAAATGTCCTGAACTGTACACAAGTTTCTTTTTCCACATTAAACTACAGACTAATATCAGTGATATGCATAACTGTGTAAGGTAATGGAGAAGATAATTAGAAGAAAGAATAATGGAGAGTAGTAATTTAAAAAAAAAAAATAACCCGCACAGGTTTAGAGACGGCGAATCTTGTTTCTTAGAGCAGCTGTAGTTAAATGACAGCTACAGAAATATGAAGGGGGAGAGAGAGAGAGAGAGAGAGAGGATTGGTTGGATTGCATATTCATGGACTTCAACAAGGCACTTGATTGAACATTAAAATGGTATAAAATACCGACAGGTTGTTAGGTAAGACACATATGCAACAGTTAGGTATCTTTATTTCGAAACGTTTCGCCTACACAGTAGGCTTCTTCAGTCGAGTACAGAAAAGTTGATAGAAGCAGAAGATACTTGAAGACGATGTAATCAGTCCATCACCCTTAAAGTTTTGAGGTGGTCAGTCCCTCAGTCTGGAGAAGAGCATTGTTCCAAAGTATGAAACAATATCGTCTTCAAGTATCTTCTGCTTCTATCAACTTTTCTGTACTCGACTGAAGAAGCCTACTGTGTAGGCGAAACGTTTCGAAATAAAGATACCTAACTGTTGCATATGTGTCTTACCTAACAAGGCACTTGATGCTGTACTTCACAAGAAACTGGAACAGATATTAAGAAGCAGAGGCAGAAATAACGTGGAATGCGCTGGAGTGGATCAAAGAATACCTTGTGGGAAGGATACAGTGACTGAGAAGAGGTTTTAGAAATGGAAAGTGCACCAAGTTGGGTTTTACAAGGGTCGACATTGGGACGTGTTCACGTTCTGGTACAAGAAAAGGCTACAAATGGACCTGGAGAAATTGCAGGACCAGTCAGACAAGTGGCTACTGGAATAATGTTGGTAGAATTACTGACACTGTTAGATAAAAGAACACAAGTGCAACTAATGTGACATTTTACTGTGGTTTGACAAAGCTCCTGGAGAGCGAAACGTTGCCACAATCAAATGTCACATTAGATGCACTTGTGTCCTTTTACCTAACAAGTGGCTACTGGAATTCTACCCAGGCAAATGAAATGTTATGTTAATTAGGGAAAGGATAAGAAGATCGCACACAGTATACACTTTGTCTTCTGAGGCTGCAAATCTCACTCAGGGAGAAAGATCTAGTGATGAGCATAGCGCTAAGCCCATCACATGAAGCGTACACCATCTAAATAACCTCTACTGTAAATACTCTTTTGGCAAACCTTAGGAATGTCATTAGCCATTCACGACACTAAATACGACATATTTCGGCATGTCATGCTCATCTTCGAGTATCCAACACCAGCATTGAACCCCTCACTTAATAAAGCACGTTAAGAAACTGGAGATAGTGCAGAGGTTTGTAGTGAAATAATCCCAGATCTAAATGGGCCTGAAGACACTGGAGGATAGAAGGACCCGGGAGAAACGACGACATATAAAATACTCAAAAGGCTTGATAGGGTGGACAGGAATGTGCTGTTCGAGAGGCGGGAAATGGGTACACGAGAGCACAGTTCGAAGTTAAAGACAGATGAGTAAGAGAAATGTTAGGAAGTTTTTCTTCAGTGTCAGGGTGGTCAGGAGGTTTAATATATTATGCAATGTAGAAGTGGAGGCAGCCTCCATACGTAGTTTTAATAATAGGTATGGCAGTGAGGCTAGGACAAAGAGTAGACCCAATAAGTGACAAATAACAAGGCTAGGAGCAAAGATTTAACTCCTGCAACCACATAAAGGCGAGTACAAATAGGTGAATATGTGCGCGCGCACACATGCACATATACTCTGGAGAGAGAGAGAGAGAGAGAGAGAGAGAGAGAGAGAGAGAGAGAGAGAGAGAGAGAGAGAGAGAGAGGACCTAGTAGCGATAAGTGAAGAGGGGCCACGAGCTATGACTCGACTCCTGCAACCACAAATACGCGAGTATACACACACACACACACACAGCAGGAAGTACTTAATAACTAAACAAGAGAAGGCATCAGACAAAGCTTGCAGCAACCATCTCCCAGTACAAACAATGGTTACTCCTCTTCCTCATGAAGTTCCTCTTCTACACTACTACTCCTCTTCCACCTCCTCTTCCTCTTCCTAGCCATCATCGCTACAATTCCTGTGAGAACTCAGCAACTGCAGCTGCCACGAATGTTAACCAAATGATTTCGGGTAATTTGAGATTATAATTGTATGTAATCAGAGTAATGTGAAAGGTAATCAGTGTGGAGAGGTGTAGGAGGCAGGAGAAAGGTCTCTCTCTCTCTTTCTCTCTCTCTCTCTGTCTGGTTCTACAACAGTGAAAGTGCGGTGGGGAGAGGGGGGGGGGGCTTTGGTTTAGACCACTGAAAATTAGTAAATTTGGGGTCACTACAACAGTGAAAGTTTGTGATTTTGGAACACTACAACAGTGAGAGTGAATCTGTACGGCACTATCTGGAAAGCCATTATAGTCCTTTATCAGTGTACAGCAGGTGCCTGAGGCCTGACTACTGTGCTGTAGGTTCTACATAATTACGTTCATTTTCCTTAGTATCCTACTTGTTTGATTCCTGATCTTGGCAAAATTTGAAGCAAGATAATGGGCACTGTTAGAATTTTGTATGTATAGTTGCTTATCAGTTGTTTTAGTCAGTCTGCCACTGTGCGTATTTCCACTCTCGGTAATTTATCCTGAAATAAATAATCTCTTGGATCCAGTTCCAGGATCAATCTCTGTTATGAACACAGGCACTGTTATGAACACAGGCACTTTTATGAACACAGCCACTGTTAGGACCACAGCCACTGTTACGAGACCTGGTGTACCTGGCAATAAAGAATACTAGGGAGGGCACAATTAATTAATGTCAGTCAAGATATATGCTGATCATTACCCGTATGTTCCCACCACCACTATTATTTACAGATATATACAGTATTTGTAACAGGTTTGATGGATACCAATGAATGGTTTAACGATACCAATGAATGGTTTAACAAGAGAGAGCATAAAAATAACTGCTCTAAGCATTACAACTTACACACCCATACAGAGGATAGAACTCTCATGTGTATTAATCAGCTGAAAATGTGTGAGAAACTGTGGCTCCAGGGTGCACCCTAGTTGTAAGATAGGTTGCCCTGGGGAGCCCCTCCGCCTCGCTCTGGCCAACTGGTACAGTAGTAGTTACCTGGTATGCAATTGAGGTCCTTATTCGCACTAGCACTGAGCTACTGATCTACCATGTTTCAAGCTGATTGTTGATGGCATGCAGGAGTCTGGTTACCTGCGATGCTCGCTGAATATAATGTATTTGCCGCACGCCATAGTCTCTCCTTATTATTTTGCCTGATTTATAATGTTTTTTTTTTTCAGTTTTTTGTTAGAGTAGAAAACTGTGAAGAACATTAACCATTAATTCAATTCGCATTTATAAATCAAAGATATTCCTTGATATATCAATAATGTTGCTGATCTGATAGGCTTGTTGCACAGTGAAGTTACTATTCTGATAGGCTCCTCATCACGCTACGAAGTTAATGTTTAGATAGGCTTCTCATTACACGGTAAGGTTAATGTTAAGATATGCTCCTCGTTACACGGTACTGTAAAATAATTTACTCTCTTCACTCGTGGGATATTGTGACTTTAGTTATTCCGAAGTTTATGTATTAATCAGTGACTGTTGGTTGTTGAAATTGCAAGTAGTTTAGGTAACTGCTTCTTCAGTGCTGATTGTTATGAAGTGTGGTGGCATTAGAGGGAGTGAGTGATGGTAACATTCATCTCTACGCCATTACTGAGCTCACCACCACGACGTCACGTGAAGCACCAGTGATCCTGTACATCACTTTGCATTTCCTGTACGAACACTGGTAAAATACAGACAATGATCACCCACTGACAGCAGCAAGCACACCTGGCACGATAACCCTTTAAAAATCACACAAAACTGCTGTAAAAGTTGCACTGTGTAAGGCCTCACTTGTTGTTACAAGCCAGTGAAGACATTATGACGGTGTAATGAGGCAGTGGTTGATTGTATGAGGGGGAGGGGGGGGGGGTTGTGTGAGCGGCTCTCATCGTACCTCCGGCACCTCCACCAAAACATTACCACCACCACCTTCACAGCTGTCACTGTCATCTTCATTGTTGAGTCACTGTCCTGCCCAAACTACATAAGATGTACTAATGTACATTTACCCGTCATGTGAAGTTCTGCATCCAAGGAATTGAAGTTATCTTCCTCCTTAGATCAACCCGTGTACCGTGGTCCGTGGGCTGGTGGCCAAAGCTCTCGCTTCATTCGGCGAGGGTCTGAGTTCGATTCCCAGCGAGGGTAGAAACATTGCGTGCGTTTCTTTACACCGGTTGTCTGTGTTCACCCATCAGTAAAATGGGTACCTAGAAGTTAGTCGAAATGCTCTGCATAACAAGCAACTTTCTTTATAGCAGTATGTCATTCATGTCAGTACTGTATACCATGTACATGTACTTGTAGTACATAAAGATATAACCCAGGTATCCTCCTTTTCCTAGGATCTATATGGTCCCCTAGGCTGCAGGACTGGTCAGCACGTCTCTATGGACGTTACAAGAATGTAGGTATGCTGGTTTCCTGGGAAATGAACGGGAAATGGGTGGCTCGGTGGCCTGGTGGCTAAAGCTCCCGCTTCACACACGGAGGGCCCGGGTTCGATTCCCGGCGGGTGGAAACATTTCGACACGTTTCCTTACACCTGTTGTCCTGTTCACCTAGCAGCAAATAGGTACCTGGGTGTTAGTCGACTGGTGTGGGTCGCATCCTGGGGGACAAGATTAAGGACCCCAATGGAAATAAGTTAGACAGTCCTCGATGACGCACTGACTTTCTTGGGTTATCCTGGGTGGCTAACCCTCCGGGGTTAAAAATCCGAACGAAATCTTATCTCTTATCTTATCTTAACGGGCAGATGGCAAGACAAGGGCTGCTGTAGCGAGCCCTTCTACAGTTATTTTTTGTATTATTGTCTTCCTGGGACATTTCCAAACATATACCATTGTGAAAAGACTGGCCTGATGGGCCCTGCAGACTGGGAACAAGTTATACAGGGTTTAGCAAGACGTGTGTGTGTGTGTGTGTGTGTGTGTGTGTGTGTGTGTGTGTGTGTGTGTGTGTGTTCTCTCCTCCTTCAGTAGGAAGTATCACTTTGAAACGTATCTGTTCACAGCCACCTCTTCACAGGTGCTCCTCTCCCTCTGTGTAGTTTGTGGCGTGTCGTTGATTTTGAGCATTTAAATTACTGGGAACGCCTTAGTCTTATATACTCCCTGGAGTGGAGGAGAGAGATACATGATAATATATACCTGAAAAGTACTTCAGGGTCTGATCCCAAATCTGCACACTACCATAACATCCTGGAGCGAGAAATATGGAAGTGCAAAATAAATCCAGTGACAAGCAGGGGTACAGTGGGCACAATAAGAGAACATTTTATGAACATCAATGGCTCCGGATTATTCAACATCTTACCAGAAGATATCAGAAACACTGCTGGGACAGGTGTAGACATCCAGAGAAAACTGGACAAGTATCTTCACCAGGTGCCAGCTCAACCAGGCTGTGATGGATATGTGGAGCAGCTGACCTCCAGCAGCAACAGCCTGGTTGACCAGGCTAGTACCAGATGAGTAGACCTTCGAAACTCGTTAAAGGTATATCAGAGGTTGAAACATATTTCAACAGTTTGCCCTTGGCTTAGGCCTTTCTGCCTTCATTGTTTTTATAACTACCGAGGTGCCTACAGGGACCTCGGGCAACTTTTAGTAAAATCTTTTGAGAATAATTTGATGTTCCTTGTTTTAACATGGTGAGATAGTGTTTGTGTTTTTGTTTGATGCTTTTATTGTTACCTTTATCCTTGTTTTTATTGTGTGTTGTGTAGATTTTTTTTGTCTGAGAGGTGAGTGACTCGCGCGGTCTAAGTGCTCCGTGTCACTATCATAACCCCGAGGGTTTGGCGCTTCTTCTGGAATATAACACTGTTGGTTGTTGTTAATAATTTTGTTCTCGTGGACATTTTTAATATTATTAGTATTGGTAATTTAAGATTATTTTCTCACTGCAATTTTTTTTAATGTAAAAAATTAGGCCGAATAAGACACCTCGTAAGACGCTGCTGCTGTTGTTACTACTACTACTAGTACTACTACTACTACTACTACTACTAGTACTACTACTGCTGCTACTACTACTACTGCTGCTAGTACTACTACTGCTGCTACTACTACTGCTGCTACTACTACTGCTGCTGCTACTATTGCTGCTACTACTGCTGCTGCTGCTGCTGCTACTACTACTACTGCTGCTGCTTCTGCTGCTGCTGCTGCTGCTGCTGCTGCTGCTGCTGCTGCTACTACTACTGCTACTACTACTGCTACTACTGCTGCTACTACTGCTGCTGCGACTATTATTAAACTACTACTATCGCTGCTGGAGCTACTATTATTAATACTACTGTTGCTGCTGCGGCTACTCCTAAATGTACTACTATTACTGTTGTGGCTACACTGTTGCTGCTGTCACTCATACTGTCACTACTTCTACTATTACTACTACTAATAATGGTATGTTGCAGCAGCCACAATGGCGGCAGCAGCAGCAGGGCCGCTCGCGTCTGCTTGGTGCGACGTGATTATATAATGGTCTGCAATTGGATAATTCAGTTATTACAGCACGACAGTGGCAGTGTAAACTGAGGGTAAGCCACCAACAAGCGTAGGTTAATTAATGACTGGGAACTACACAGTGTAACAACCATCGTGAGCAGTGAGACGTGTAGGTGATCAGTCAACCAAGGTGGTGATGACTAGGTGAAGTTACCTGAGTAGGTTACCTCTCTCACACACAAATGGAGAAGCAGCCTCCTCCTCCTCCACATGTTCTGAGTATTTTAACTGACTGATGCTAAATAATTCAGTCATGCAAAATATCTTAAAGTTGCTGTCTGGACCTCCCCTCAAGGGAGGTTCCTTGAAGCTGGTGAGGGGCTCTTGATCTAGGGAATTGGATCTGTGCTCCGGTTCCTTGAATTGAGCCGGAATACCTTCCATCCCCTCCCCCCATCCCTTCAGAGGTGTTGTATAATATATTTTTTATATGTTAATGTAAAAATTAATTTTGTACCAAAAGAACCTTAGAAAACTTACCTAACTTTATTATAACAAGCGCAATTTAATTTAGCCTAATCCAGCTAAATATATTTTAGATAAGTTTACAGTAATTTAATAATAAACACACACACAATGAAATATATTTTTTTCGTTAGGTTCAGAACGATTTTTGCGAAATTATTACATACACAAATTTTCGCTTGCCTTATTCGGCAAGAAGAGCTTTGCTATTTAAGCCAAAATCGCAAGTTTCACCTACTCGGCACGACATGTATATGGTAAGTTTTCATTGTTTTAGTATGCAAGCATCTTCTTGAGCAGCCCAGGAGCTGTAACCAACGTAAGGTTTCCTTGTCTCAGTACTGTAACATCTTAGTTGTTTTTTCAATTTATGGGTTGTGACTTGTTGCACCTTGTTTATTGTGACTCGTATTCTGCAAGTATTGATGCTTGGTAGTTGTCGGATGTTAGACGCCTCGTATCCATCCACTGGACAGTCGAAAGTTTAGAAAAGTGCACAATGGGTCCAGGAGCTGAGTTCCAACATTCTATTTGCAAAAGCAAGTAAGTTACAGTAGTGTTGAACTGTTTACAAGAATACTTAGTTCATTTTATATTAGTAAGAAGTTGGTTACACAGTGAATTCAGTCATATATTACAGTGAAATATATTTTGTATGTTTCACACACACACACACACACACACACACACACACACACACACACACACACACACACAAAAGTCTGGAACCCACACCTGGTCAATCACGTCAAGAAATTAGAGAAAGTACAAAGGTTTGCAACAAGGCTAGTTCCGGAGCTCAGGGTAATGTCCTACGAAGAAAGGTTGAGGGAAATCGGACTGACGACACTGGAGGACAGGAGGGTCAGAGGAGACATGATAACAACATACAAAATAATGCGTAGAATAGACAAGGTGGACAGGATGTTCCAGAGAGGGGACACAAATAAGGGGTCACAATTGGAAGCTGAAGACTCAGACGAGTCACAGGGATGTTAGGAAGTATTTCTTCAGTCACAGAGTAGTCAGGAAGTGGAAAAGTCTAGCAAGTGATGTAGTGGAGGCAGGAACCATACATAGCTTTAAGACGAGGTATGACAAAGCTCAGGAAGCAGAGAGAGAGAGAGAGAGGACCTAGTAGCGATCAATGAAGAGGCGGGACCAGGAGCTGAGTCTCGACCCTTGCAATCACAGTTAGGCGAGTACACACAGTTACAGTGGTCATGAGTTATTTACGGTAGACGACGTTGAAATGTTTATCTTATTTGTGAATTCTCTAATTCCTGGAGTATTTTATGATTCATGTATATAATGGCGCAGGTTGTAAGAGTAATTATGCTGACAGCTTATATTTAGCTGGTGGTGGTGGTGCGAACTGGTGGTGCAAACTCCAAGAGTATTTATAGTCTAGCTGAAGTCCGGCAGTGGTAACGTGTGATATTAAGAACATAAGAACATAAGAAAGAAGGAACACTGCAACAGGCCTACTGGCCCAAGCGGAGCAGGTCCATGTTTCCTTCCCCCCCCCCCCCCCGGATTAGACCAATGACCCACCCAGCCAGGTCATCGCCACTCAAGGATGGAGCACGGCACCAGACTCAGCAGCACAAGCTAGTCAGGTCAACTCACACCCACTCATGTATTTATCTAACCTATTTTTAAAACTACACAACGTTTTAGCCTCAACTGTACTCGGGAGTTTGTTTCACTCGTCCACAACTCTATTACCAAACCAGTGCTTTCCTATATCCTTCCTGAATCTGAATTTTTCCAACTTGAAACCATTGCTGCGAGTCCTGTAATGGCTGGAAATTTTCAGCACGCTATTTACATCCCCTTTATTTATTCCTGTTTTCCATTTATACACCTCGATCATATCCCCCCTAATTCTACGCCTTTCGAGAGAGTGCAGATTCAGGGCCCTCAGTCTATCCTCATAGGGAAGATTTATGATACATGGGATCATCTTTGTCATCCTCCTTTGTACGTTTTCCAGAGCATTTATATCCATTCTGTAATACGGTGACCAGAACTGAGCAGCATAGTCTAAATGAAGCCTAACCAAGGATATATAGAGTTGAA
Source organism: Cherax quadricarinatus (assembly GCF_038502225.1). Taxonomy (NCBI): domain Eukaryota; kingdom Metazoa; phylum Arthropoda; class Malacostraca; order Decapoda; family Parastacidae; genus Cherax; species Cherax quadricarinatus. The sequence continues at coordinate 31,374,720 of NC_091309.1, read as the reverse complement.
GAACAACCTGAGGACTTCTATTATTTATACTTCTATATATGAAGCCAAGAATTCTGTTAGCTTTATTGCGAACACTAATGCACTGTTGTCTTGGTTTTAGGTTACTGCTAACCAGAACTCCTAAATCCTTTTCGCAATCAGTAGTATTAAGATCTACATTATTTAGTTTATATGTGGCATGGTTATTTAACTGTCCAACATTTAGAACTTTGCATTTGTCAATATTAAACTGCATCTGCCACTTCTCCGACCATTGCGCCAGTCTATTCAAATCGTCCTGGAGTGCTCTAATGTCCTCATTAGAATGAATTGGACGGCCTATTTTGGTGTCATCAGCAAATTTGCTTATGTCGCTATTTATTCCCTCGTCTATGTCGTTTATGTAAACTGTGAACAACAACGGGTCCAACACTGACCCCTGAGGAACACCGCTTGTGACGTGCCCCCATTCTGATTTCTCCCCATTTATGCAAACTCTCTGCTGTCTATTTGTCAGCCATGCCTCTACCCAGGGAAAAATTTCTCCTCCTATTCCGTGTGCCCCAAGTTTCCTCAATAGCCTCTGGTGTGGAACTCTGTCGAAAGCCTTACTGAAGTCCATATACACAATATCATATTCATTACCATGATCTACCTCCTCAAACACCTTAGTGAAAAAAAATAGTAAATTCGTAAGACAGGAACGCCCCTTTGTAAAACCGTGTTGAGATTCATTAATTAATCTGTGCCTGTCAAGATGGCTACGAATTGCTTCTGCAATTATTGATTCCATAAATTTTCCCACTATGGAGGTAAGGCTTATTGGTCTATAGTTCGAAGCCAAGGACCTGTCACCTGCCCACTTTCCCCAAGCTCACCATTATCCTCAAGATTATTAATTAGTGAATCGTTGTTGGCAAGAACAAAGTCAAGCAGATCGTTTCCTCTAGCTGGTTCTGTCACAAACTGTTCTAAAAAAGCAATCCTGAACCGTATCAAGAAAGTCACGAGACTCGAGATTTCCTGTCATATTGTTCCAATCAATTTGTCTAAAGTTAAAATCTCCCATTATCACAACATTTTCATATCTAGATGCCTTATGAATTTCGTCCCATAACAGCTTACTGCTCTCCCTATCAAGGTTTGGGGGTCCTATAAATCACACCCAAAATTAATTTGTCATGTCCCTCGAGAAACTGTAGCCAAACAGATTCTGTGTTCGATGTTTCTAATCTTATATCATGTCTAAGACAACAATTTAAATTTTCTCTGACATACATCGCCACACCACCACCCTTCCTGTTGACCCTATCAGTGTGGAATAGTTTATAACCCTGTATGTTGCATTCAGAAGGCATTTCTCTATCTTTCAGGTTGAACCAGGTCTCTGTTATACCAATAATATCTATATTACCTACACTTGCAAGTAATTTTAGCTCATCTATCTTATTTCTTAGACTCCTACTATTTGTATAGTAAACCTTAAGGGAGCTAGTCACTCGTTGCCCTCTACTATCTCTCTTTGTTTGCTGATTAGTTGATTTGCCATTACTAGCAACTTTATTTTGAATATTGCCTTTTAAACATATCCCTGAGGTATCCCGGTAATAACTGCTGTTTTTAACCCTAATGCTGGAGCCTGATTGTTTCCCACAAACACCCATACCTCTATAATCTATCAGTTTAAATTTCTAGATAAGTCATCAATTGCCCTCTCAATTGAATTGGCTAATGCAACCACTCCATCCCCAGAAAGATGAACGCCATCCCTTGCATACATATTACGTTTGCCAAAGAATAGGTCCCAGTTATCAATGAATGGGATTGCAAGTTACTCGCAGTACCTGTCTAGCCAGCAATTTATACCAATTGCCCTAGACATCCATTCATTGCCCACTCTCTTTCTAGGCAAGATGCTACATATGACTGGGATCCCTCCCTTAGACCTAACTACTTCTATGGCTGACATGTACTTATCCAGCAGCTCCTCTGTCCTGCCCTTCCCAATGTCATTACCCCCAGCACTAAGACAGATAATGGGCTTGTTCCCATTACCTGCCATAATATTATCCAACCTGCTGACTATGTCACCAACACCAGCTCCAGGAAGGCACACTCTCTGTCTGACCTTTCTGTCTCTGTTACAAAATGCACAGTCCGTATATCTTACCTGAGAATCGCCTAATATTAAAATATTCTTACCTTGATTAGCAGGGGAATCAGTGGTACCTTCAACCTCACTAACCACTGAAGTACACTCATCTTGGAGAACAGAGAATCGATTTCCTACCTTCCCATCTTCTCTATTAACTCTCCTCATCTTCCTTCTTCCTGAACTGTGAACCACTTGCCACTTAAAGCGGCTGCCACTATCACTGCTGGTGACCATTCCTTCCTTACCCGCTAAATCCTTCTCACACTCGCTCCCAAACTCATCTATGCGAGGCTTCAGCCTCCTATTTTCCTCCTGAAGAAGTAGAATCTCCTTCTTCAACACTTTAACCTGAGATTCTAAAACACTACAACAAGCCATGGTGCTTGGTAACACCCCACGCTAACTCCCAAGAGCTTAGGCAGGTATGACCACACGTGACCACTGACCTCAGCGTACTGACCAGCGTACTGTAGGATATTTGTTGTAGGATATTGCAGGATGTTCTACAGACTTGTGGTTCTGAGAAAGTAACAGATGCACTGACACATGTAAGCCTCGCTCTGTCCCAGCTTTATTTGAAGTTTATTTGAATTACTTTCTCTGTCATCATAAAACTGTTAGTGGGCAGCCTATAATAACCGACTCTCGTTCATAATGTACGTCCTTGCCACCTCCAAGATCAAAGTTTAACGATGTACTCTGACTCTGTCGTTAATTTGAAATTTCCTGTCGTTAATTTGAAAATTCCTGTGCCTGGCTTGGGACACAAGCATTGCTAGAATTGTGCCTCGGGGAGTTTAAGGTACTTAGGAATGATGGTCAGAAATGTTTCAGGATCATATATATGAGTGCAAGAAGTATTTGCGAACAGTTCAGTCTGGAGGAGAAATTCCGATCTTTTCAGCCGACTTCTGTTTCTAGGTAGGAAGCATCACTATGTTTAACGACGACTGCTGTACCTGCTTCAGTAGTAGCTTGCTGGAGGGAACCATCAGTGTTCAGAGAGAGAGAGAGAGAGAGAGAGAGAGAATGAGAGAATGAGAGAGAGAGAGAGAGAGAGAGAGAGAGAGAGAGAGAGAGAGAATGAGAGAATGAGAGAATACGAGAATACTCAGCGACTAAAGTTATATAACAAACTATTCCACGGGCGGGGTTAGAAGCCGCGATCAGTCATAAAACTCCAGACCGGGGGTTGTACCCCCGCCCGTCGTATAGTTTGTTTGCAATCGTGTCATTACGATTTCGCGAGGCAGTTATATAACTATAACTCAAGTCATGTTATATTAATATTGGAAGAATTACCGCTCCCCAGGAGGTTGGTAAAGCTCCTGGAGAGCGAAACGTTGCCACAATAAAATGTCAAATTAGTTGCACTTGTTCTTTTACTCAAGTCATCATGCTAGGCTTCACGGCGAAGGTTGCCTTATGAACTAACAATGTTCTTACTGAAAAGAGGTGATGATTTAGAAAGTGGTAATGTTTCATGATAGAGGTAAGTGTTGCTGTTGTCTTCCCTGGTTTATCGAATCGTTTTGGAGGTCAGTTGCTGTTTTATAATTTATTTGGAGGAGTGCTCACCAGCTCTCAAGAGAGTTGGGAGGAGCTCTTTGTAAGCGTTACGCTGTATTTCCTGTTCATTTAGATACCATTGAGGGAATTTAATGACTAGATCTCTAAAGGTCTGAAGTCTTTGTGCGTGTTAAGCATTTTACTGGTGCATTGACTTTTAAAATGGTCCTCATAGCATTCGGCATTTTTTTTGTCTCGAGAATTCTTTCAGACACCAGAGTCAATAGGAGTGCGGTATAATAATCTACGTATCTTATTTATGCAAAATACATCGCCTTTACAATTCTAACATTTACATAATATCTGGGGCGGATCCCTGCCACATCCTTAAGTGCTCTTACCCTCACTTTATATTGGCAACAAAATCTACTTAGAGGAAGTTCAAATACATAGGACCCAAGCCAAATATATCTGTATCAGGACACATAAACCAGCTAACACCACACCCATCGTGCAGGTGAATCATGCGGACTGCGCCTCTCTCCCGGCAAGACACCTCATAACTATCGTCGTTTTCTCAGCTAAGATGATTAACCATATGTTTTGACAAGATTTTAATACATGGTTAAATATGTTTCGAATATTTAGCATATCCTGTCGTCTGAATCAGTATTGCATCGGCAAAGCTAATTATGTAATAACTGGACTGCATCGATTGGAATAAAATGACACCGAGGACACCTCCCTCTGGGGTACCAACTTAACTTTTTTAGTTCTGTGGCTTCTGAAGTGGATCTGTTAAATAGTTAGCCTCTGATCCTAAAGAGAAGTCGTCTACGTACATCCATTCTGGCAGGTTCACGTCAGATACAAGGTAATCCAAAGACACTTTAAAGCAAGGGAAGAACTTTATTTTCCAACAGTCTCTCTTAATTACCTCTTGTCATCCACTATCAGGTGCAGCTTAAAGATCAAGGAATGTGGTGTAAGAAGTGTCAGCGTCCAAGGTGAGGCAAATAGGGTTATTCCATGACGCACACGTCACCCGCGTATGTACAGCAGTTACGTAACTACGACGACAAATGTTTTAACTCTGTGGAGGAGGCAGACGTCTTGAAACTGTCCTCTCACGGGTTTTGCACAAGTAACTAGTGACATATTTCGCGAAGTGCATTTTCTTGATTAGATTTAGAATGGGAATGATAAAACTGTTGGTTCGTGACTTTGGGAGCTTCCCAGTTTGATACTTCAAGTTATATAGTTCAGATAAATAGCTTCCTGGCATTAGGTGGAGCAATCTGAGTATGTTGTAATGTCATCCTCATGAAGGATAGTGGATTTCTCTTCGGTTAACGCTGTAAATTCAGGGAAGAAAACATTTCATTGATATTCCTTGAAAGCATAAAGCCAATAAACTAGTTTCTCTGTGGTATCTGTTTAGCATATAATTTTGTCTGTGTGACAGTGGGGATGTTATGGGACGTGGCAGTCCAGATACTGTCCATTATTATGGAGCCACCCTGGTCTATTATTATGAAGCTACCTTAATCTATTATGAATCTACCTTGGTCTATTATGAATTTATCTTGGTCTATTATGGAACTACCTGATCTGTTGTGGGGTGTTTCTGATCTATTACGAGTCTACTTTGATCTCTCTTGAGGCTACCTTCATCTATTATGAGGCTACTTTGATCTCTTGAGGCTACTTTGATCTATTATGAGGCTACTTTGATCTCTTGAGGCTACCTTCGTCTATTATGAGGCTACTTTGATCTATTATGAGGCTACTTTGATCTCTTGAGGCTACTTTGATCTATTATGAGGCTACTTTGATCTCTTGAGGCTACCTTCGTCTATTATGAGGCTACTTTGATCTATTATGAGGCTACTTTGATCTCTTGAGGCTACCTTCATCTATTATGAGGCTACTTTGATCTCTTGAGGCTACCTTCATCTATTATGAGGCTACTTTGATCTCTTGAGGCTACTTTGATCTATTATGAGGCTACTTTGATCTCTTGAGGCTACCTTCGTCTATTATGAGGCTACTTTGATCTATTATGAGGCTACTTTGATCTCTTGAGGCTACCTTCATCTATTATGAGGCTACTTTGATCTCTTGAGGCTACCTTCATCTATTATGAGGCTACTTTGATCTCTTGAGGCTACTTTGATCTATTATGAGGCTACTTTGATCTCTTGAGGCTACCTTCATCTATTATAAGGCTACTTTGATCTCTTGAGGCTACTTTGATCTATTATGAGGCTACTTTGATCTCTTGAGGCTACCTTCGTCTATTATGAGGCTACTTTGATCTCTTGAGGCTACCCTTATTAATTTAGGATAAGTTATAGAACGACAAAAATATTAGACAAACTCACCCGTGAGTGGCAATGATGGTGTCACATTTCTCCAGATTTTGATTAATATCTCCGTTGTTTTGTTGCAGGTGTTGTTGCTCTGCTTGTTGCTGGTTGTTGGTGTGGTGGTTGTCGTTGTGATTGTTGTAGGCAGTGTCTGAAGGTTCACTGATGTGTAAGATGGTGTTCTCTTGTGTCCGGTCATCGTGCTGCTGTTTGAGGTTGTTATTGTTCTTGTTCACCACCACGTTGTTCAGCTTTTCTTGCTTGTGTTTGCTGCCCTTATGGCCTGATATCATCCACTTGAACATCCCGCTGCGTGACCTGATAACAGAAAATGGGTAGATGGTGATTTTAAAGCTAAACAGGAAGATTTGATTTGGTTTGCCGCCGAAGTGGGTGCTTGACTGTGCATCCCGTATCTAGCCTATATTTATCCTATGGACGGTAACGCAAGTACACATGGATACACAACGCCCAAAAACTAGGCTTCAAAACAGCAAGAATACATCTGGATATATGTCTACAAATTATCTATACATTGTTACAAGTAAATTTAGGATATTCGCTTAATATGCCTGGTATCTTATTTTCATTAATAAGATGACATAGCACATAGGTTATTATACTGTCTTACCTCTATTCCTCAATACGTGGACAGTCATGTATATAGTATGCAAGGAAGTAGCTGTAAGGCTGCCCTTAAACTTGACATTAATTTGGTCATCTGTGCCTGCCAGACTGCTAAACCAACCCAAAGACTGATAAACTAGACACATGTGCAACGCTTGGGTATCTTTACTGAGGCAACATTTCGCCACACAGTCGCTTCATCAGTCCATACAAAGGAGAATGGTGAAAAACAGGACTAGTTTGAGATAATCAGTCCCTCAACCTCGAGTCAATGTAATCAGTCCATCAATCTTGAAAAGATTGATGGACTGATGAAGCCACTGTGTGGTGAAACGTTGCCTCAGTAATGATACCCAAGTGTTACACATGTGTCTAATTACTATGTTGTCGGTTCTCTGTACCATTTAGCTACACTCAAAGCCTGAAGAATGAGACACTTGTGCAACATGTGGGAATCTTAACTGAGGAAACGTTTCGGTAGCCAGTGGCTTCTTCAGTCCAATACAGAGAGAACGGTGGAAGATAAGGAGGAGTTTAAGGTAATCAGTTGCAAGTATGTGGGTTTAGCGCTTGGTTTTGATAATGCACAAGTGTCTCATTCTTCAGTTTGTAGGTTTCTTAAACAATTTACAATACAAACCTAAACCTGGCTGCTGCTGCAACAGTCAGTCTGATCACATTACAATTTGCTCAGTCGCTCCGTAAATGTGCTTATTATTATCATGTTATAGCGAGTTAAAGATTTACTCAGGCTTTTAAGCGAATTTCTTTGGCATTCAGAGTCATTATTTACTTCCCTCCTAACGTTATTCCTAATGTTTGACGCAGATATACCCAAGTTATATTATTTTCCTTTAGGTCACTTTGGCCAGTGTTTCACCTGTATCATGCAGGAGTAATTCAGTGTCTCAGAGATTCCCTAACAATTGTTCACTTATAAGTTTTTCTCTGATTTTTGTACATGTTAGACCTGGCTTGTCCAGTGTTGTTACTCCAGTGCCTTCAGTGATGACACGGAATCAATAATAGTCAAGGAGCCGAGCTGAATGTCATAACTTACTTACAGTGCCATTAGGATACCTGGAGTTTACCTGGAGAGAGTTCCAGGGGTCAACGCCCCCGCGGCCCGGTCTGTGACCAGGCCTCCAATTCTTATATTTCTCAACAGTTGTTCCCTTTATTTTGCAACTTTTTATTTTTTTGGATTGAAGGGAGGAGGGAGGGACAGATTTGTAGTGAATGGAGCACCAATTGTGCAACTTTGATTTGGACACTTTTTCGCAACTCATTTGAGTATTACATCAGCCTACTAACTGGATTGTATCAGTTCGTTTCTTGAAGTCATGTAGTGCACTCGTGTTACTTTTTAGTGTTTGTTTTGACATTGAGGCCTTGCAGCTGCGTGACCAGTGCAGCTGCGTGACCAGTGCAGCTGCGTGACTAGTGCAGCTGCGTGACCAGTGCAGCTGCGTGACCAGTGCAGCTGCGTGACCAGTGCAGCTGCGTGACTAGTGCAGCTGCGTGACCAGTGCAGCTGCGTGACCAGTGCAGCTGCGTGACCAGTGCAGCTGCGTGACCAGTGCAGCTGCGTGACCAGTGCAGCTGCGTGACCAGTGCAGCTGCGTGACCAGTGCAGCTGCGTGACCAGTGCAGCTGCGTGACCAGTGCAGCTGCGTGACCAGTGCAGCTGCGTGACCAGTGCAGCTGCGTGACTAGTGCAGCTGCGTGACCAGTGCAGCTGCGTGACCAGTGCAGCTGCGTGACCAGTGCAGCTGCGTGACCAGTGCAGCTGCGTGATCAGTGCAGCTGCGTGATCAGTGCAGCTGCGTGATCAGTGCAGCTGCGTGAACAGTGCAGCTGCGTGAACAGTGCAGCTGCGTGAACAGTGCAGCTGCGTGAACAGTGCAGCTGCGTGAACAGTGCAGCTGCGTGACCAGTGCAGCTGCGTGAACAGTGCAGCTTACTTTCGTTATGTTTGTGGAGAATTGGCTTTTCAGTCATCACAAAGGCACGCTATACTACGGTGAGTAGGAAAGTTTTCACCTTTATTTTAACTGCAAGATTTGAGATCAGGTCAAGATCTGGGTCACACACAAATGCTGCAATATTTATGCAGCAGACCTTTGCCAGTGGTTGAATTTGCCAGAAAAAAAGTGTTCTGTACAATATGCTAATATACCCTCTGGTATACACCCGGTACCTCAGTGAAGGCCATTCCTGAACCCTCAGACTCGTTCTCCTTTGAATCAGCGGACGAGGAGGAGGATGGAACCTGCTGCCTAACTTGTGTCTTCAACTTTATAAGATCCTGAATATGTTCATAACTAGACATCTAAACCACACATGATCATTCAGAATGAATCAAACGACCTTACCACATATTTAGAACTGCCAAAGAGGAAGGACGAACTGCTCGACTCCCGATTGCAGCAGTGGAATGTCCTCGCTGACAATCTTTAAAGATTCACTTAACCAAACCACGGTATCGGTGGGGATTGAACTCGCGGCAAGTGAGTCTTAAAACTCCAGGCCATCATATAAGTCACTGGACCAGTTGGCTACAATGAGATTCATCCAACTAGATATATTTATACGCCATAGGGAAGTTAGCATGGGTTCCACTGTGACCGCAAATGCAAGATTCTGCAGATTAATCTCCCGCCAGCGTGGTCGTGTAGAGAATGATTGAGTTAGTGGTCAGTTGAGTGACAGGTTATAGTCATGTCAAGTGGCACTTGTGACAAGTGTCAGTCTTAACTTCATTTACTGTTTTTGCGTAGCACAAATCACAGAACATCAGTCTTGGTTTAGGGGTGAGTGGCAGTGGTTGTCCTCTTGACCACTGTCATCACTCACTTGAAAGTTGTATTCAGTTGGTACAGCCTTTGTGAGTTGTTTGAATGTTGTTGTTGACTGTTTAAAAGAAGAAATAGTTACCCTTCCCTCCCACGCTTCCATGCCACCATTCCCTGCCATCATTCCCTGCCGCCCTTCCTTGCTACCCTTCCCTGCCACCCTCTCCCCTACAAATTTTCCATCAGTAAGGATAACGCTGTAAATGAAAACGAAAGACCAATTAATTTGAACAGGTACAATTTTACAATATTCCCCTCACACCTATGTAATTGTCTCCTGAGGTGTTATGAAGAGTGATGGAAATGGAAAGTGGGGAGTGAGTGCACTCACCTAGCTGTGGTTGCAGGGGTTGAGTCACAGCTCCTGGCATCGCCTCTTCACTGGTTGCTACTAGCTCCACTCTCTCCTTGCTCCATGAGCTTTATCGAACCTTTTCTTAAAGCTATGGATCAAGGAGAGAATATAGTGAAGGTAGAACAAACTAACTCCACTGACACTCCAGTAGAGAGATAAAAACACCCATGTTGATTAAACAGTAGAAGGTAAAAGAAACAGGAATGTGATACTCGGAGTGTAGATGGAGTCACCAACAAGTGTCAAGTTATGAAAGAAAATAGCAGAGGAAAACCTCGACATTATAGCTAATATGGAAACTAAACATTCGGAAATAAATGCGATAGTCCCAGAGGTCTACCAGATAGTAAGAAAAGAGGAGAAGTAGCAGCACTGATGGTCAGAAGTCAGTGGAAATTTAAAGAACTAGGATACTTGGACACGGAGGAAGGGGGAGAGAGGGGATTTCAGGGATTACAATGGAGCGAAAAACTAACATCAAAGACCTGGGAGTGATCATGTCAGAGGATCTCATCTTCAAAGACCATAACATTGCATCAATCGCAGCTGCTAGAAAAATGACAGGGTGGATAATGAGAACCTTCAAAACTAGGGATGCCAAGCCCATGATGACACTCTTCAGATCACTTGTTCTATCTAGGCTGGAATATTGCTGCACACTAACAGCACCTTTCAAGGTAGGTGAAATTGCTGACCTAGAAAATGTAGAGAGAACCTTCACGGCGCGCATAACGGAGATAAAACACCTCAATTACTGGGAGCGCTTGAAGTTCCTGAACTTGTATTCCCTGGAACGCAGGCGGGAGAGATACATGATTATATACACCTGGAAAATCCTAGAGGGACTAGTACCGAACTTGCACACGAAAATCGCTCACAACGAAAGCAAAAGACTCGGCAGACGATGCACCATCCCCCCAATGAAAAGCAGGGGTGTCACTAGCACGTTAAGAGACCATACAATAAGTGTCAACTGCCTCCCAGTTGATTACCGGGGGGATTACCAATAGACCCCTGGCAGTCTTCAAGCTGGCACTGGATAAGCACCTAAAGCCGTACCTGACCAGCCGGGCTGTGACTCGTACGTTGGATTGCGTGCAGCCAGCAGTAACAGCCTGGTTGATCAGGCTCTGATCTACCAGGAGGCCTGGTCACAGACCGGACCGCGGGGGCGTCGACTCCCGGAACTCTCTCCAGGTAAACTCCAGGTAAACTGTAACCTTTAGAGAGACGAAGGTAATAGTGATATCTACAGTAATCCACTACCAAACAAAAGGAGGCCAGGAGTATGGGAATATGGTCAGTATAACAGCACAGTAATTCATATATCGTAAATAGTGAGTGTGAGAGAGAGAGGGTAAAGCTAGACTCCTAGTACTCTGAGATTTCAAATGAGACAATTTAATGGGAAAACTGGGACTCCCATAAAGAAACAGAAACGTCGAGAGCAGCTCTCATGACAGCAATAACAACTAGAGTGATGTGGGGAGAGATGAGCCAGCAAAACTTGATTGCTTTCTCACAAAAAAAGGCAAATCTAAAATTGTTTAAGAGAACCATTAAATACTGTGATCATGTGGTACTAAGGGCTGAGTGCCTGGTGGATACGAGAAAGGAGAAAGAAATTAAATGAGTAACAGGAAATAGAACTAGAGGGAGGGACTATAATGTCTTAAGAAACTTTCTGAAGGAAGTGCGGTGGAAAGGCACTTGGCGGACGAAGCTGTACAAGATAGAGGTAATAGTCCAAGTGCAAAGAGGGCAGGAGAGATCCATGTTTAACATGGAACAACAGTGAAAACGGAGAGAGTTCTTTGTACAATCAGGAATAGAGAGGCCAAGGGAAGGTCCCACAGTGCTTAGAAGAAATAGAGAAAAAAATCAAACCACTTTAAAAAATAGGAAACTAACGAAAGAGCTAGAAATTAATATACGAGAATAGGATAAGAAAGTTATTATAACATCAGAAGTCAAAACTGAACCAAAGTTATTCCAGAACCACATAAAAATGACGACTGTGAAGGAACAAGTGATTAGTCTGAAGGAGACAGGGAAGATGATGGAGAGTGACACAGACGTATGTGAAGAGCTTAGTCAGTGATTGAGAGACTTCTTCACAGAAGAAAGTATAGAACTATCGGAAGGCGCTGTAGTCAGAAGAGATAAACAGGCGCTACAAAGCATCACAAAAAAATGATGTGACTACTTAAAAAGCTTGATGTAACAAGAACAATGAGACCAGAAAAGGAACAGTAACATTGTGCGAGCCAACATCAAAAATCTTCAGCCACTTAGGACAGCTGCCAGGACAGTGGAAGAAGACAAATATAGCCCCCATACATATAAAAGGGGAGCAGACAAGATGCACTTAATTACAAACCAGTATTTCTAACATGCGAAGTGTGAAAAGTTCTGGGAAAATTGTAAGGGAAAGGATGTCGGAAATTAGATTTATTTATAGAAAATCAGCACGAATTTAGGGATAGAGAATCCAGTCTTAAGAATTTGCTGGAGCTCCGTGGCAGTCAGAGATAAATTTAGAAGGACCGAGTTGGGTGGATTGCCTCGTCTTGGACAGTAAGAAAGTATTTGATGCAGTACCACACCAGACATTAATCTGGAAATTAGGGCTGGTAGAGTACTTCAGTGGGTCAGGGACTGCCGGAGTGACAGAAACCAGAGAGTAACAATAAGAGATGAGATATCAGAATGGTAATAACGAGTGAACTTCCTACCAGAGGAAATTGAGTCTTATAGGTGAAACTAATGAGGAAAATAGGAATAGGAGAGGACGGTGATGAGCTTCAGAGAGAACTCAACAGATTGCAAATGTGATCAAGCAAGTGACTTCTTAGAGCTCAACCCAAACAAATGCTAGATCATGAGATTCGGAATAGGTGATGGCAGACCAAACACAGAGTGCAGCATGAGCTGAGAGAAGGTGCAAATATAAGAGTGTGAAAATGAACCTAAGGTAAATATAACACCAAACATATCGCCAGAAATACACACAAACCGTATAACGACAGAGGCATGTGCAAGATTACCAAACATTAGAACACCATTCAGGAACGTGAATAAAAACTCCTCAAGAACTTTAGGTACGACATATGTTAAGACAGCCATTGAATATGCTGTCCCCAACATGGAGCCTCGCACCTGGTCACACTCATGAAAAAACTCAGAAATGTTCAGAGATTATCAATTGAACTAGTACCAGAACTGAGAGGAATGCACTGAGGAGAGACTGAAGGAACTGACACTGACTACCTTGGCGGAGTGGACGAGGGTAGACATGATTGCGACATACAGAATCTAATTGGAAGAAAGGAACAGACTGTTAAACTAAGAGGGTCAGGATCAAGGGAACACAGATGGAAAATGAAGACACATGATGAGTCTTACAGGATGTAAGGAAGTCTCAGGGTGGTTGAAAAGTGGCATGTCTTTGATGAAGCAGTAATGGAGGCAAACTCAATATACAGCTTCAAGAGTAGATATGATACGGCTCAGGAGGCCAGATATTGGCGATTCTGATCAAAGTAGTTTATGAGGCCGTCAGGAGATGCATCTTAACCCTGTTAAAAACGCGCAGTGTGAGGTTATGTGATCTACTGTTATATAGTGTAGACACATGCCTGATCATCTGCTGCATCATCACCACACAGTTGGTGCATCATGACCACACAGTTGGTGCATCATGACCACACAGTTGGTGCATCATGACCACACAGTTGGTGCATCATGACCACACAGCTGGTGCATAATCACACAGCTGGTGCATCAACTAATAGGTATGGCATCAGTATATAAGTGCAACATCAACAAAATGGAAAACCTTAGAAAAACTTCGCCCAACGTGGGGCTCGAACCCACGACCCCGAGATTAAGAGTCTCGTGCTCTACCGACTGAGCTAGCCGGGCTTCCTGTCAGCTGCTGTGACTGACACACACACACACACACACACACACACACACACACACACACACACACACACACACACACACACACACACACACACACACACACACACACACACACACACGCACACACGAGAGAGAGAGAGGACCTAGTAGCAATCAGTGAAGAGGCGGGGGCCAGGAGCTATGAATCGACCCCTGCAACCACAAATAGGTGAATACATACACACACACACACACAGCCACAACTCCCGTGTTGTCTAGTGGCTAGGATACGCGGCTCTCACCCGCGAGGCCCGGGTTCGATTCCCGGCACGGGAAATATTTTTTTTAAGAGGTATGATAAAGCTCATGGAGCAGGAAGTGACCTAGTAGCGACTAGCGAAGAGGCGGGGCCAAGAGCTGTGACACGACCCCTGCAACCACAACTAGGTGAGTACAACTAGGTACGTATACATATACACGCGCGTGCGCACCTAATTGTGATAGCAAGGGTCGATTCATAGCTCCTGGCCCTGGCTCTTTACTGGTCACCACTAGGTCCACTCCCTGTTCCATGAGCTTTATCATACATCTTCTTAAAGCCATGTATGGTACCTGCCTCCACTACTTCACTTTCCAGATTATTCCACTTCCTGACAACTCTACGGCTGAAGAAATGCTTCCTAACATCTTTGTAACTCATCTGAGTCTTCAACTTCCAATTGTGACCGCTTGTTGCTTTGTCCCGTCTCTGGAACATCCTGTGTCCACTTGTCGATTCCTCTCAATATTTTATACGTCGTTATCAAGTACCCCCTGTCCTCCAGTATTGTCAGGTCGAGTTCTCTTAACCTCTCCTCGTACGGCACGCCCCTTAGTTCCGGGACTAGTCTCGTTGCAAACCTTTGCACTTTCTCTAGTTTCCTGGCCAAGCACTTCACGAAACTAGAGAAAATACAAAGGTTTGCAACGAGACTAGTCCTGGTGCTAAGGGGCATGTCCTACGAAGAAGAGGTTAAGAGAACTCGACCTGACGACGCTGGACAGCCCCCACCCCACACGATACTGTAGAATCCCACAGCACACTGCCAGGTCCACCACCCCAACAGACCCCCCAGAACAGTGTTCGAGAGGAAACTGTACCAACACATAAGGGACACAACCAGAGAGAGAGAAGAGGACGAACCAGCAAGACTGGACCTATTATTCCCCTTGAGTAATGCAGATATTGAGGATATCACATATGAAAGACCACTTGGGACCAGCGACCACATGGTTCTGAGCTTCGAATACATAGTAGAGTTACAATGAAATGATGGAATATGTGACATCAACTTCCAAGGAAGCTGAGGAGCGGCTTATAGCCAAGGGTAACAGAAATAATGAGAAGGCCAGGATGAGCCCTTGGTTCACTCCAATGTGTAGAGAGGCCAAAACCAAGTGTGCTAGAGAAGGCAAAGGACCCAGGAGAAGGAGAGCAGTTGTAGAACCAGATATGAATATACAGGTAAGAAGGGAGGCCCAACGATAATACGAAAATGACAGCAGCGAAAGCCAAATCTGACCCAAAGCTGTTGTACAGCCACATAAAGAGGAAAACAACAGTCAAGGACCAAGTAATCAGACTGAAGGAAGGGAGATTACAAGAAACGACCGAGAAGCACGTGAGCAGCTCAACATGAGATTCAAAGAAGTGTTCACAGAGGAGACAGAAGGGACTCCAAAAAGACAGAGATGTGGGGTACACCATCAAGTGTTGGACACAATACATACTACCGAGGAAGAAGTGAAGAGAGTACTAAGCAGATATACCTCAAAAGCGATGGGGCCGGATAAGATCTCTTCATGGGTCCTGAGAGAGGGAGCATAAGCATTGTGTGTGCCACTAATAACAATCTTCAACACGTCTATCTGTGGTATGGAAGACAGCAAATGTAGTCCCAATTTGCAAAAAAGGAGACACACACGAAGCATTAAACTACAGACCAGTGTAACTGACATGTATAGTATACAAAGTCATGGAGAAGATTATCAGAAGAGTGGTGGAGCACCTAGAAAGGAATGAGCTTATCAACGACAACCAGCATGGTTTCAGGGATGGGAAATCCTGTGTCACAAACCTACTGGAGTTCTATGACAGGGTCACAGCAATAAGATAAGAGAGAGAGGGATGGGTAGATTGCATTTCCATGGACTGTAAAAAGGCTTTTGACACAGTTCCACACAAGATATTAGTGATAAATTAGACACTTGTGCAACACTTGGGTAGCTTTAAAGAGGAAACGTTTCGTGCCACAGCGGCTTCATCAGTCCATATAAAGGAGAATGGTGAAGAACAGGAGGAGTTTGAGGTAATCAGTCCCTCAGCCTTGAGTCGATGTAATCAGTCCATCAATCTTGAAAAGAATACAGCATATGTGCTAAGAAGTGGCTTGTATACTGTAGGTAGGTGAGGAGCAGCAGTTGTAGTATCACATTTGACAAATCCAAATGTGGAAGTAGGTCATGCCTGAAGGTTAGGCGAGTGAAGAATTCCCTGTATTAAGATCCCAAGATGTTGCTGTGTCTGCAAGGAATGTAGATAATAAATTAGACACATGTGTAACACATGGGTATCTTTAATGATACCAAAGTGTTGCACATGTGATGCACTGGAAGAAAAACTTTGCAAAAGCCTTTTGGCAAGTGTGATCATGGCGTAATAGCGCACAAAATAAGTGCTAAAGGAATAACTGACAAAGTGAGGACATGGATCTTCAACTTTCTAACTAATCTAACACAAAGTAGTGGTCAACACAGTTCAATCGAAAGCTGTCATAGTGAAAAGCTCTGTTCCACAAGGCACAGTACTCGCCCCCATCCTGTTCCTCATCCTCACATCAGACATAGAGATGTAATCCACAGCCCCATAGATTACATCTCTAGGAACCGCATGAGACTGTCATCTACTGAGGACACTGTTAACCTCTAAGAAAATATAATCCAAGTTTTCCAGTGGGCAACGGAAAACAATATGGTGTTCAATGAGAAGAAATTCCAACTACTCCGTTATGGAAGACTGGAGGAGATAATAACTAGAACAGAGTATACTACTGACTCTGGCCATACAATAGAGCGGAAAAATAATGCGAGGGACCTGGGAGTAGTAATGTCGGAGGATCTCACTTTCAAGGATCACAACAGTGCCACTATCACAAATGCAAAGAAAATGACAGGATGGATAATGAGAACATTCAAAACGAGAGATGCCAAGTCAGTGATAATCCTTTTCAAATCACTTGTTCTCTCTAGGCTGGAATATTGCTGCACATTAACATCTCCATTCAAAGCAGGTGAAATTGCAGATCTAGATAATGTACAGAGAACCTTTACTGCACATACAAGTTCTATCAAACACCTCAATTACTGGGAACACTTCGAAGCACTTGTAATCGTTGGAGCGCAGGCGAGAGAGATGCATCATAATCTACACTTGGAAAATCCTAGAAGGGAAGGTCCCGAATCTGCACACACAAATCACTCCCTACAAAAATAAAAGATTTGGCAGGAGCTGCATCAACAAACAGGAGCTGCATCACTCCATGTGCATCTCACCAAGTGCTGCATCAACACACTTCACTCACCTCATTACTACTTTACCCAACAACACATGGGTGCAGCCTCAGCATACAGGTGCTCCATCAGCACACAGGTGCTCCATCAGCACACAGGTGTTACATCACTCACTTCGTTATTACTTTCTCCATCACCAATACTCAGGAAGTGCAACACGTAGGAGCTGCATCAACGTGTAAATAGGTGAGGCATAAACACACACACGAGCTGCATCAAAACAAAGTTTGTTTCAACAACTCAGAAGAGTGGCATCAATAACGAAACTTAGGAAAAACAACATCGCCCAACGTGGGGCTCGAACCCACGACCCCGAGATTAAGAGTCTCGTGCTCTACCGACTGAGCTAGCCGGGCTTCCTGAGTACTCACCTATTTGTACTCACCTATTTGTGGTTGCAGGGGTCGAGTCACAGCTCCTGGCCCCGCCTCTTCGGTGTGTGTGTGTGTGTGCATGCGTGCGTGCGCTCTCTATCTCTCTTTCTCTCACCTAGTTAAGGTTGCAGGGGTCGAGTCCGAGCTCCTGGCCCCGCCTCTTCACTGGTCGCTACTAGGTCACTCTCCCTGAACCGTGAGCTTTATCATACCTCTACTTAAAGCTATGTATGGATCCTGCCTCCACTACATCGCTTCCCAAACTATTCCACTTCCTGACTACTCTGTGGCTGAAGAAATACTTCCTAATATCCCTGTGATTCATCTGTGTCTTCAACTTCCAACTGTGTCCCCTTGTTGCTGTGTCCCATCTCTGGAACATCCTGTCTTTGTCCACCTTGTCAATTCCTCTCAGTATTTTGTATGTCGTTATCATGTCCCCCCTATCTCTCCTGTCCTCCAGTGTCGTCAGGTCGATTTCTCTTAACCTCTCCTCGTAGGACATACCCCTTAGCTCTGGGACTAGTCTTGTTGCAAACCTTTGCACTTTCTCTAGTTTCTTTACGTGCTTGGCTAGGTGTGGGTTCCAAACTGGTGCTGCATATTCCAATATGGGCCTAACGTACATGGTGTACAGGGTCCTGAATGATTCCTTATTAAGATGTCGGAATGCTGTTCTGAGGTTAGCTAGGCGCCCATATGCTGCAGCAGTTATTTGGTTGATGTGCGTTTCAGGAGATGTGCCTTGTGTTATACTCACCCCAAGATCTTTTTCCTTGAGTGAGGTTTGTAGTCTCTGGCCCCCTAGACTGTACTCCGTCGGCGGTCTTCTTCGCCCTTCCCCAATCTTCATGACTTTGCACTTGGTGGGATTGAACTCCAGGAGCCAATTGTTCCTGGTGTGTGTGTGTGTGTGTGTGTGTGTGTGTGTGTGTGTGTGTGTGTGTGTGTGTGTGTGTGTGTGTGTGTGTGTGTTCACCTATTTGTACTCGCCTATCTGTGGTTGCAGGGGTCGATTCATAGCTCCTGGCCCCGCCTCTTCACTGATTGCTGCTAGGTTCACTCTCCCTGCTCCATGAGCTTTATCAAACCTCGTCTTAAAAGTATTTATGGTTTCCGCCTCTAGGCTATTCCACTGCCTGACAACTCAGTGACTGAAGAAATACTTCCTAACATCCTTTTGACTCATAGGAGTCTTCAATTAGAGAGAGAGAGAGAGAGAGGGAGAAAGAGAGAGAGAGAGAGAGAGAGAGAGAGAAGCGGCCAGGAAGCCCGGCTAGCTCAGTCGGTAGAGCACGAGACTCTTAATCTCGGGGTCGTGGGTTCGAGCCCCACGTTGGGCGATGTTGTTTTCTAGTAGCGACCAGTGAAGAAGCGGGGCCA